>NC_057719.1:73929656-74100269 GCF_004010195.1 Chiloscyllium plagiosum
GTCATATTGCAGCTGTACAGGACATTGGTTAGGCCACTGTTGGAATATTGTGTGCAATTCTGGTCTCCTTCCTATCGGAAAGATGTTGTGAAACTTAAAAGGGTTCAGAAAAGATTTACAAGGATGTTGCGAGGGTTGGAGGATTTGAGCTATAGGGAGAGGCTGAACAGGCTGGGGCTGTTTTCCCAGAAGACTGAGGGGTGACTTTATAGAGGTTTACAAAATTATGATGGGCATGGATAGGGTAAATAGACAAAGTCTTTTCCCTGGGGTGGGGGAGTCCAGAACTAGAGGGCATAGGTTTAGGGTGAGAGGGGAAAGATATAAAAGGGCCCTAAGGGGCAACGTTTTCACACAGAGGGTGGTACGTGTATGGAATGAGCTGCCAGAGGATGTGGTGGAGGCTGGTACAACAGCAACATTTAAAAGTCATTTGGATGGGTATATGAATAGGAAGGGTTTGGAGGGATATGGGCCGGGCACTGGCAGGTGGGACTAGATTGGGTTGAGATATCCGGTCGGCATGGACAGGTTGGATTGAAGGGTCTGTTTCCTTACTGTACATCTCTATGACTCTATGACTCTAATTGATCTTCCACATACTGTGTGCTGTTTAGCTCTTCACAGGAAGTGACTGAGAAAACACGCATTACAAGCTGAAATGCCAAGGTGTACGCCTTTTGCACATGTCCAAATGCTGAGAGGAAAATCAGTCAATCTACAAGAAGCATGGATAGTTGTTAGAGAGTCATTGCGAGCCATAGAGTCCTAAGCCATGGAAACAGACCCTTTGGCCCAACCAATCAATGCTGACCAGATATGGGGCTGGAAAGGGAAAGCAAGTCATACAGCATCAGAGGAGCAAGAAAGTCAACATTTTGGGTTGGGAACCTTCATCAGGACTCGAAACGTCGACTTACTTGCTCCTCCGATGCTTTCTGACCTGCTGAGCCTTCCCAGCTCAACATTTTATCAACAGATTTCCAGCATCTGCAATCCTTATTATCATCCATTTGACACCAACCAAACTAGTCCCACCTGCCTGCGCTTGGCCCATATCCTTTCAAACCTTTCCTATTCGTGAACATATTTAAATGTCTTTTAAACATTGTAACTTTACCTGCATCCACCACTTTCTCTGGCTGTTCATTCCACACACAAACCACTCCTTGTGTGAAAAGGTTTCCCCCATGTCCTTTTTAAATCTTCATCCTCGCACCTTAAAAATGTGCCCCCTACTTTTGATCACCTTTGTGTTAGGGAAAAGACCCTTGTCATTCACCTTATCCATGTCCATCATGTTTTTATAAACCTCTATAAAGTCACCCATCAATCTCCTATGATTAGATTCCCTACAGTGTGGAAACAGGCCCTTCAGCCCAACAAGTCCACCCTGATCCTCCAAAGAGTGACCCACTAATGCACCTAACACTATGAGCAATTTAACATGGCCAATTCACCTAACCTGCACATCTTTTGGAATGTGCGAGGAAACAGAGCACCCGGAGGAAACCCACACAGACACAGGGAGAATGTGCAAACTCCACACAGTCAGTCACCGGAGAGGGAATCGAACCTAGGTCCCTGACACTGTGAGGCAGCAGTGCTAACCACTGTGCCGCCCAATGCACCAGTGAAACAAGTCCCAGTCTTTCCAGCCTATTTTACATCTCAAACCCCTTATTTCTGGCAACATCCTGATAAATCTTATCTGAACCCTCACTAGCTTAATAATATCATTCCTTTAACAGGGCAAACAGATCTGGATACAGTACTCCAGAAGAGGCTTCACCAATATCCTGTGTAACCTCAATGTGGCATCCCAACTCCTATATTCAAAGTTCTGAACAATATTGGCAAGCGTGCTAAATGCCTTCTTAACCATCCTGTTTACATGTGACACAAATTTCAAAGAATGATGTACCTGAACCCTTAGGTCTCTCTGTTCTACAACACTACCCAGGGCCCTACCATGAATGGACAGAATTTTTCAGTCTTCATCCCTGTCAAAATTGTGAGACTGCTTGTGCGTTGGCACATAAATGGCAAAGGGATGAGCTTTACTGAGGCTTTTTCACCAAACCTCATAATTAGCATCTTGCCTCTGGGTGGCCTGACTAATCAGGACAAGTGGACAGGGCAAGACATTATTCTCTCACAGGAAGGATATCTAACATGGATTACAAAGGCCGACTGGGAACTGGATTTTTTGATGCTGCAGTAATCACATAAATGGAGAGGAATTCCTGAGAATGCTGCTCCCTGAGTCTTTCCTTATTTGGAGGTCCTGCTGTAGGATCTGAGTACATTTAAGGTAGCATTTAGTTTCTAATTGTTAATGTTCAGTGGTATTTAAATTTGGTAATAATTGACCAAACCAGCACAAAAAGTCAAGGAATTTCAAGCATAAGATATTTTCAGTGCAAATCGGGAGACGATGAACATTTGAGGCAGCTTAAGAATGATCCTGTTGGAATCTGATCCTTCCCCAAAACTACCTGCTCCATTGGTTGAGTTAACCACAATTTCCACAAATGGAGCTCTACTGCAGGTCTTCCAAAAGGCTCTTTAAATTAAACTTTTTCTCGAAGATGCAAGACAAACTTTTAAAACTTTACATTGAAGCTAACCACTGTGCATATATCTGGAGTTTTTTTAGAAAGTAATTTTCAGTTGTTTAAATTCTGGTTATTCATGGTGGATTATAATCTCTAATTAAAAATGCTTATTTTGTTCACGAAAAATGCATTTCCAGCTCCATTAGAACAACAATACCACGTTCATTCACGGGTGTTAGGTCTGGAGGCAGGTCCCTGGCTTATTGTCTGTTGATGCTTTACCTCGGGTTGCTTTTCTTTGGCAGTCTTTGTGAGTGGTGGTATCCCATTTCCTTCCACTCCTGGGGACAATATGAAGAGGCAAGTCCTGAAGTCAACCTCAACCAAAATGGGAATCAAACCCACACTGTTGGCATTATTCTGAAACACACACTAAGTGTCTAGCCATTGTAGGTGGTTGGCCTTTGGCTCCAGGTTCTCACCTTTAAGTAGATGAAAGGTTACTTTTTAAGCCTGATTGTGCGAATTCAGGGAAAGTTGTACATTCGTGGTCAGATAAATAACGGAGTAAAGGAGCTGGGGAGTTGCGGGGAAGTGATGGCCTAGTGCTGTTATTGCTAGAATTCTATTCCAATGGCCCTAGTAATTCCTGGGACCTGGGTTGAAATCCTGCCACAGCAAATAGTGGGATTTGAATTCAATAAAAATCTGTACTTAAGAGTCTAATGATGATGACAAAACCATTGTCAATTGTCGGGAAAAAAAACGTCTGGTTCACTAATGTCCTTAAAGGAAGAAAATTGCCATCCTTACCTGGTCTGACCTACATGTGACTCCAGACTCACAACAATATAGTTGACTCTTAACAGCCCTCTGGACAATTAGGGACGTGTAATAAATGCTGGCCCAGCCAGTGATGTCCACATCCTGTGAATAAATTAAAAATAAGAAAAGCTTGAGCCACAGAAACAATTGAACAACAACAATTGCTCCAAGGAATTTAATGAAAGTGACATCAGTAAGAAATATTTTCAGCACCAAGCCATCAGCAAGAATAAATAATCAAAACCTTGACCAGAAGAAAACGTTTAGGAGCACTTCATGAGACGTTTACAGGTGGAAAGTTATAGGGAAAAAATTGTGGATCTTTGCCAATCAAACACATGATTGTTGGTAGTGGGGCAATTAAAATTGAGGAATTGAAATTTGCAAGTTGTACCGAGATCAATGATTGTCCCCAAAATGAACCTCTACACCAATGGGTGTAACATTTTACATATTCCAAAAGATATGCTTAACAACAAAATTATACCTACAGCATTTTGCACCAAGTTGATTTACAAGCTAATTACTGGTTGACTGTCTGCACTTTCCAGACTGTTCAGACAGTAATTTCACATCTTCAAGCAATAGCTCAGATAAAATATAGTATTTACACAAGGAAGGGCGTACATCAGTAATACTTCCTAACTTGCCATGTAAAAATGTCAGTGATAGTTTATTCTGTGGGAAATATTTGACTTCTAACTGTGTTTTTGTTATGGTTGTAATAATTATAAGTTGCATTCGTAATAGGTGGTAGGATTCTTATACCTTCATCAAGGTGTTTGCCCAAAACCTCATTTGAAGACGGGATCTTCCGGAAACTTAGCACATGAAAAAGGTACAATATTTGTGTTTATGTGATAGCCATTCAATGTAAATGCACCATTGCTTCAACATTTTCAACACCTCATTTACACTCTATGTAATAACCAGAAGCAATTATTAAACTCAACATACTTTCTAAATGCCAGCTTCTTGTCCCTTCATAGTACCCCCTCAGTCTGCTCTGTCCAGAAATAGTTTATTTGACTCCTTCATAAAATTCACCTTCAGGGCTTTCCATTGTAACTTACACCACAAGTTTGTTTCTGTTTGTGTAAAATGAATCTGCTTGACTTCTCTATTACTGGTAACATCCTCATTTCTAATCTCCACATACTTGCAGCCTCTGTCATAGCGTATACTTTGGCTGGGTCTGCTTTGCGAAGCATCTTTCAGAGTATTGAAACCTTCGGTTTATCCTGCTGAAAGTCTCTTTTTCCAAAGTGTACAAGCTTTTTTTGTTAAACTGTCCAGTTGGTATACCTACAGCAATTATAGTGGCCATCCCCTACGATTGTGTTTAGGGGATAAATGATTTGGCATTCATAGTGCCACCAGATCACTGGCCAATACAATGAAAGGTGTGTATTCTATATTTGAATTCTGGAGTGCTGGACAGATGGTTAAAAACAGGCTTTTTGCAGTACATTTCTGTGTCCCTTATACTTTGTCAATCAATTATATACACTTCTCGATTTGTAATCCCGTTGTTGATATCCTATTACTGAGTTTGCTTTTGTTTGCTTGCACCAGCACAACTGATGATTAAATATTTATCCATAGTAAATCGTTGTATATCCCTTCTGCTTAGCAACCTCCATGATATTAATTTAAAATGCACGTATATTTTAAAAATGCAAAAATTTATCTTATTCCATTTTGACCGATTGACTGAATAGCAGAAGCATATGACTTTGAAATGTGCTTTTTGGTTTAATATAATTTAGTAAATAAACGCTAAAGGAAAATTTAGGCAATTCTGCTGCATCTGAAATAATTCCCTAATATTTCTTAATTACCTAACAAGCAATAACTCAATTAATGCAACTCAAAAGAAAGTGTTTATAGGATATCCAAAAGTGATTCAAAACCTATGAAGTTTAGACATTGATGTTGTACACAGAAATGCGGTAGAATTTCTGTACGGTAACGTCCCAAAAGCAGATTTGAATGATTTGTTTTCAGTCATGGTGATTGAAAGAGTAATTTTGACCATGACATCAGGAAAACCTCTTCGAAAAGTGTCATGGATTGTTTCATGTATGATTATGGGGATTGCACTAAATATGTCTAGGGAAATGCTGACTTCACATAGAAAGGGTAAGAATTCTGTCAGAAGTAACACAAATGAATATGACTACAAGCCAAATGAATTGAAAGTGGTAACACATATGAAGATATAACCATATATGAAGATGAAGGAAGCCATATGCTTAGAAATTACTGATGGCAATTATTAATGAATATACACAGAACACATTCATTTTGTGTAATTTTGTCTAGTTTGTTAGTAAGCCATTAAAGTAGAAGTTAGAGAAATATTACATTTTATTTTATTTGCTGTATTCATAATAACATTAATCTCTAGGTTATATTAGATAAACATATTTGTGCTTGCAGAGAAACATTTGAAAATTGGAGCAAGTTCAAGTGAAAATAATGCAGGAATATAAATTCCATTACACGAGTGTATAATGAAAGCAAAAAAGAATGTACCCAAAGATAGCTCCTTATATGTATTCTCACGCTCACAGTTCCAGCTCTGGCTTCATTGCTATAGCCATTTGTCCATGTCCTTCCTCTCTACTCCAATCCAGTGTTGATCCCTTCATTGACATGTTCCTAACTGCATTCTTCACAATGCTGAATTTATTATACACCTTTAGCCTGCTGAAAAGGAGTATAGTAGCATCATAGTTATGCTGACAGAGACGTAATATGGACAAACAGCTGGAAAACTCAACAGGTCAGACAGCATCTATGGAGAGAAGCAGAGTTAATATTTCAGGTTGAAGACCTTTCCTCAAAAACGACAGCTGGGAAATTTCAATTCTAAACTCTCTAACTTTAATCCTAATCCTAACTCATTACATAAATCAATATAAGAAACTAGTCACAATAATGGCGATTGTGTAACTATCAGATTGTCATGGAAAAACTCATTCTTTTGTCTCATGTCCTGTGGGGAAGGCTAATCATTGTCCTTACTCAATCTGGTCCTCTGGACAAACAGGAATAGGATGACAATGGAATGCCCTTTTAAAATGCATTTTGAATGCCCTTAATAGTGTTCCTATGAACACTACTTGTTCATAGGTTGTGAGAATTGCTGCCAAGCCCAACATATATTGTCCAGCCCTAATTGGCATTGAGGAGATAAAGTTGAGCAACATTTTTTGAAACTTACGGATTATTTGATGTAGGTACACTCACGGTGCTGTTAATAGGGGTGGGTGTGGAAGGAGTAGGGTGGTGGGATTGGGAGGGTATGGATGTTGATTCTAGTATTTTGATCCAGTAACTGTGAGGGATAGTAATTATAGTTCCAAGTAAGGAATATATATGACTTAGAAAAAAGCTTGAATGTGGTAGTTTTCACGCACACCATGCTGCCTTTGTTCTCCTCCGTGGTGGTTTCCAAAGGTTTGGAAGGTGGTGCTGAAGAAATGCTAGAGATTTGCTGCAGTGCATCTAGTATATGGTGTGCAGTTGTGTAGAGAGTGAATGTTGAAGGTGGTGTATGGGAATTCAGTCAAGGGGACTATTTTGTCCTGGATCTCACTGTGCCTTTTCCCTATTGTTGGATCTGCTCATTCAGGCAAACAGAGAGTATTCTATCAAACCTTAATTCTCCTTGAAGATGGTGGACAAGCTCTGCGGCATTAGGAGGTGAGAAATTCTCAGCCATTGACGTGCTCTTGTAGTCATAGTATGTATGTGCCTGGTCCAATTCAGTGCCCGATCAATGATAAGCCCCAGGGATGCTGATAGGGGATTCAGCAGTGGCAATGCTATTGAATTTCAAGGAGACCCATTATTTCTTCTAAATGGTCATTGCTTGGCACTTATGTGGCATGAATATTACTTACCTCTTATCAGCCTACAAGGAAATACTGTTGAGCTTTGCTAAATGTGGTCATGGACTGCTACATTATCTGGGGAGTTGTGAATGGAACTGAATGCTGCAATAATCAGGGAATATCTCCATTTCTGACCTTATGATGGAGGAAAGGTTATCATCATAGCAACTGAAGATGGTTAGCACAAGGTGACTAATCCAAGGTACTCCCGAAACTGTGTCTCAAGACTGACATGATTAGCCCTCAATAATCTCAATTGGCAATTGTTTGTGCTACGTGTGACTTTTTAAAAAAAGTACACAGGATTATGGGTATCATTGGGTAGATCAGCATTTATCGCCTGTCTCTAATTGCCCTTCAGCAGGAGGAGGTGAGCCCCTTTTTGAACCACTGCTATCCAAGGGGAGTGGGTACACTTATAGTGATGTTATGAAAAGAGTTCTAGGACTTTGATCCATCAAGATTGAAAGAATAATGATATGTTTTCAAGTCAGGATGGTGTGTGGTTGGAATGGAACTTGCACATGGTGGGGCTCCCATTCATCTGCTGTCATTATCCATGTAAGTAGTAGAAGTCAATTTCTTTTCACCACAGGATGACACAAGTTTCATCCAGAACTTGCTCAACGACACCTTGCAAGACTGATTTTGAATGAAATTTCTGATTTTTTCTAATTTCAAAAATATACTTTATTCATATATATTTAATCTATACAATTGAACATGTCATCATTCTGTAAACATTCCATTTCTTTGCGTATCGACTGCACCCCTTCCCCTGTAACAGTTTCAGCAAAGAGATAACTTAGTAATGAAGGTCATTTAAGTGATGTTTACTCACCAGAGATTCCAGGAAGAAGACCACTTAGCCAGCTAGATTCCTCAAATATATAATTGTTTCTGTGAACGCACACTTTTGCCCGATAAGATTATAGCTATGAACATCATTTTATCAGGCTGGGCTATTAACAAGCATGTTATTGAATGCAAAACAGATTCCTGACCATTATGACCAATAAGGCTCAAGATTCTGAAAACTTAATTCCAAACCTTTTGCCTGCCATCAGACAACTGAATTTTGACCTCCTGCCAAATTAAATTCCCCTTCCCATTTCCAAGTGCTCTGGGTAGCCCCAGTCCTGATGAAAAGTTCTGACCTGAAATGTCAACACCCCTCCTCCTCTGATGCTGCTTGACGCATACTGTGTTTTTTCCAGCTCCACTCTTTATCCACTCAGACCCAGAAGATTCCATCCATCATGATCCTTAAATCTACTTTGTTGACCAAAGGTCGGTCACCAGCACTAACGTCTTATTGCGTGGCTGGGTGTCCAATTACATGGCTTGCTGTTAAATGTCTTGGGACGTTTTACTGTATTAAAAGGACAATGGAAGTGAAAGTTACTATTGTTCTTTTTTATGCTTTTCTCTGCACCCATGCCCTTTTGTTTCAGCGTAATCTGGAGCTTCGGACTTTAATGAGCAGGGAGCAAATTTTTCTCTGTGATTCTTTTAATTGTTTGTCACAATATTAACAAAAGATCTTTGTTCCTTTACAATGAAGAGCAACATTGAATAACACATCATGCACACTTAATTTTTCTCTTACATTGCAGCATAGTGGCTCAGTGGTTAGCACTGCTACCTGACAGCATCAGGGTCCCAGGTTTGATTCTAGCCTTGGGCAACTGTCTATGTGGAGGTTGCACATTCTCCTGTGGGTTTCTGCCAGGCACTCTGGTTTCCTCCCACAGTCCAAATGTGCAGATTAGGTGGATTGGCCATGCTAAATTACACGTAGTGTTCAGGGATGTGTAGGTTAGGTGCATTAGCCATGGGAAATGCAGGGTCACTGGGATAGAGTAGGGGGATGGGAATGGGTCTAGGTGGGATGCTCTTTAGAGGGTTGATGTGGACTTGTTGGGCTGAATGGCGTGTTTCTACACTGTAGGGATTCTGTCAAATATAGTTCATTGCACATAAGTCAATTTGCTCAGGAACCATAGATCACAAATCTAGCTTGAGGTGTATTCAGCACATAGCAGATTAACATAGTTTAACACTGTCAGTATAACAATTAATTAGATTAACCCCTTAAAAGTAAAAGTACCAAAATCACAGCATCACATTCTTCTCAATAAAATATATTTATAGTTTCAACTAAAATATAGGAAATAATAAAACTGTATTGAATATGATTTCATTCAAGGTTGCTGCTTGTTATAAAATTATTATTTACATAAGCATTTTGCAATCACCAAACTTTATCTTGATTAATAAACTTCCGGCACCACATTTCTTGATCATGACCCACATTAGCAATTTTTTTTTAATTGTTGCATTTCCAGGAGGCAATGTTTAAATAACTCTTCTTTTACAAAGCACACAAACTATAGTTTAGCTCAAAGCATTCAACAAAATAATTTTCTCTTAAATATCCATAACACAAATGTAAACAACCAGAAAATTGAAAGAACATCAAACTATTCACATATTTCTAATAAAGGGAGAGCCTGCAGAAATAAATCAATTCAAATATTTGTATAAATTAGCTAAGAGTTCAAAGCATCCAGCTGGACTGGATAAATTAAAATATGTCTTCATTTAATTAACCAGTAATAGTGGTGATTATCTTAATTAGCTTCCAGATCTTCCAATTCAGTAGAGCTCATGCAGTTAAAGTTAATATTCTGGCCTCTTATAATGATCTCAAATTATTCCAATTCTGCTAATGATTTTTATTAAAAGGCGAAGAAGGCAATAATTAGATGCTATCAACTTAAATTTCAGTAAACATAAACCCTAAGATTGCCCAAATAGAATGCTATTAAAATGCTATTAAAATAAGAGGAGTTCCAAATGTACAAACTGAAGATCCATATGCCAGTAAACCACAATGCAACTGTATTGCAAATGGTTAAAATCACACAACACCAGGTTAAAGTCCAACAGGTTTAATTGGAAGCACACTAGCTTTTGGAGCGACGCTATCATTTGCAATCACCTGATGAAGGAGCATCGCTCCAAAACCTAGTGTGCTTCCAATTAAACCTGTTGGACTATAACCTGGTATTGTATGATTTTTAACTTTGTACACCCCAGTCCAACACCGGCATCTCCAAATCATGACCAGTATTGCAAATGGATTGTGTACTTTGAAATTGCAGATGACTATTAAATTTCAGAATTAAAATTAATTCTCATGTCATTTCGTCAACACTGAATCAGCAAGTCACTTAGCTGTCAAATCTACATTTGCTCATCTTTGTTGTCTCTTGGTCTGACAGCAATTTGATTGAGAAGTTTGCATCCCTACCTAGCCTTGCCTCACCACCTATATTTTCTTCCAGTCATAAAACACTTGAAGATTTTTGCGCTCTTCCAATTCATGTTGTTTGTGTATCCGTGACTATTAATGCCATACCATCCATTTTTCTGCCTTCACTTACCTCAATACTCAGCTCTGAAATTCCCTCCTTAAACATCACCACCCCTCTGCCTCACTCTCCTGCTTTAAGATGCTTGTGAAAATTATTTTGTTTGACCTGATTTGCAGCAAATTTATTTGTAAAGCTTCCAATGAAGTACCACCTTGAGATGCTGTGCTGCATTAAAGACACAATACAAATGCGAGCTGTTGTGGTGGTCTTTATGTCCCCTTTCAAGTATGAGAGACATCAACTACGTCCAAATTAATTGGCAACATGATGTAAGGTGTGTCATTTATATATATTTTAATCATACTGATGTTAGAGTTTGGATTTTAAACTACTGTCATGTGGGTTTTGGTCTGTCTGTATGAAGGAGTTTAATGATTAACTTATTATACTTCTGGAGCCATGGTTTTTATTTTGAAACCACAATGAGAAAGAGACTTCCTGGAGTGGTCATGAAAGCGTGTTTGTATTGGAAGAGTGTTGTAGCAAATATCGTAAATATTGAAAAACAAGCCAAGTTTGTTGGCAAAATAGCTGGGAAAGCATATGGTGTGGATGACACAAAGAATCTGCAGAAAGATATAGATAGGATAAGTGAGTGGGCAGACGGAATATGATATGGGGAAATGCAAGGTTATGTATTTGGCAGGAAGAATAGAGGAGCTGGATATTATTCAAATGGAGAAAGACTACAGATAGCTACAGGACAGAGAGATTTGAGAGTCCTTGTCCATGAGTCATAAAAAGCTAGAATTCAGGTTCAGTGGATGATAGGGAAGCCAAATGGAATGTTGGCTTTCATTTCAATGGGAATAAAAAATAAATGTAGGGAGATTTTGTTAAAACTGTACAAGGTATTAGTCAGGTCTCAGCTAGAATACTGTGAAATGCTTTGGCCCACTTAACTGGGGAATGATATATTATGGCATTGGATGCAGTCCAGCAGAGGTTCACAGTGCTGCTAGCAGGCATGGAGAGACTGTCTTATGAAGGGAGATTGAATAGGTTTGGCTGCCACTCATTGGAATTTAGAAGAATATGAGGCTACCTTATTATAATATACAAGATTCTTGGTGGAGTTTTGAGAAGGTTTGTAGCTCAGGTTGAGGTTTTGGATATAGGTTTGCTCGCTGAACTTGAAGGTTCATTTCCATATGTTTCATCACCCTACTAGTTAACATCTTCAGTGGGCCTTAGGCGAAGCACTGCTGAAGATTCCTGCTTTCTATTTATATGTTTGGGTTTCTTTGGGTTGGTAATGTCATTTCCTGTGGTGATGTTATTTCCTGTGGTGAAGTCATTTCCTGTGGTGAAGTCACGCAAGAATTCCTAGAAGCATGGCATTCCAACTGGAACTCTATTAACAAACACATCGAGTTAGACCCCAACTACCATCTCCTGAGAAAAGGAACCAGAAGTGACCTCACCACAGGAAATAACATCACCACAGGAAATGGCATCACCAACCCAAAGAAACCCATACATATAAATAGAAAGCAGGAATTTTCAGCAGTGCTTCGCCCACTGAAGATGTTACCTAGTAGGGTGATGAAACGTCTGGAAATGAACCTTCAAGCTCAGCAAGCAAACCTACATCCAAAATTCTTGTTGGACTTGACAGGATAGGTGCAGAAAGATTGTTCCCCCTTGAGGGAGAGTTTAGAACCAAAAGGCATAATCTCAGAATAAGGGATCACATGTTTACACAGAGATGATTTTTTTTATCTCAGACGGTGGTGAATGTCTGGAATTCTTTACTGCAGAGGGCTATTGAGGCTGTGCCATTAAGTATATTCAAGACTGAGAATATAGATAGATTTTTAATCAATAAGGAAAAGGTAGGAAAGTGGAGTTGAGGATTATCAGATCAGCCATGATCTGATTGAATGGTTGATCAGACTCAATGGACTGAATGGCTTGCTTCTTCTCCCAGATCTTATGGTTTTGTGCGCAGAATATCTTGTTTTTAGTTAGATAAATAAGGATTGAGATTTCCTTTGCTTAGAGGAAACTTCCAAAGCTTGAAAAGCTTTTGGTTTCAGTTTGGACATATCCTGGTAGAAGTTGGAAGTATGCAACAGTTTCTCCTAGAGAAAGGGAATGGTTCATAAAAGTTATGAAATCGGTTACATCAACATAAGGGATTTTGTTTAAAAGTTCCTGATCTGAAGTGATTGGTTAGAACCTTGAAAGGATTATTTGAAGCTGAGAAAATTTAATCTCAGTTGTGTTGAAGACTCAATTAAGAGACGAGCAGATTCTCAAGAATTGAAAACACCAATTAAGACAAGTTTATAAATACAGATCGAGTACTGTGAGAGGATACTGTTAGGATAGATGGACTATTGTATTTTTAATGTGTGTTTTAAAATTTTTCAAATTGTGTTTTATGTAAATAACTTGGTTTATTCCATTTTCTCTTTCTGTTTGTGTAATAAACATCTATTTTATTGTTAAAACAAGATGTAGATCAAGGAGTGCTCATATTTTAGTGAAAGACCACCTCTACATTTTTTTTAAAATGACTTATTAAGCCAGACTTTAGTCTGGGATCTGATCTGTCAAGTAATAACATCAGCTGGGATCATAATGCAAGAAGAGGTAGTGAAAGGAGAAATGCTTTTGTGATTCTACAGTAGATACAATGTATACTTTGTTCTCACACAGGAATGCAAGAGCCTAACAAGAAAATAATCATTCATGGGTAACGAACCAGAATGAATCAGACAAATTAGAATAGGAGAACACCCTACTTTCAGTGGTCATGACATTGTAAGTTCAAAATTAGGATGGTTGACACAAATAAAACAAAGACAAAGGTAACAGTTTAGAAAAGAGCACATTATAAGGAAATAAGGATAGATGTAAAGAAACCGTGAGAGAACTTATAATACAAAGGTGGAAAAACAGTAAAAAATCTGAAAAGGTTAGTCAGTAGAATTATAAAGAGAACCTTAATGGGGTCTGAATGACGTGAGCTCTGGTGAGATGCGTAATAAAATCGGGGAAATAGGGTGAGGCCCATCTTGACACTGAGATCATTTTGTTCCATCCTTTATGCTCGCCACAAGCAGCATGGTGAAATTCTTGCTAGGCAGTGGCCAGTTACGCAACTGATGTTACTATTCCTGGTTAAACATGTTGTTAATGCCACATTTTTGCCTCCTCAATATTTAGAGTATCATCTGACCAGACTCAAGCAAAAAAGCTGGATATCAGGGTATCTCGACAAGAAAACCAAGAGCAAGCACCTGGCAGATTCAGCTCACCACCCGCTCTGAAAGACTTGCATGTCACCAACATCTGAGGCACACTCCATTGGGACCAGCCACAGGTATCTCTGTATCCACGGATATTAGCATCTGACATGTGCCTCTACAAGCTCTCAAGGCACAAATCCAATCAACTTCTCAATGCTTCTGCACTTCAATGCTATACCTCACGCTGCACCAGCAGCTGTCATTGTGATGCTGCAGCAAGGACACTGTGTGCTCAGGGACATGCACACAGCTCATTGACAGGACCAGGCTGCGTGTTAATGGAATAGCACACAGTCAGTCTGAGCCTACCTGGATACTCACAGCATCCCCACTTTGCATTGCCTTGCCTTGACTTTGTTCCTGCTGTCTTGCTGCACTGTTTAATGTAGACAGGAAGCTTGGCATGGTTGTCAGGAGGCCTCAGTCAAGTCAGTGGAAAAAGCCTTTATTTGGGGCACATTAAGTCAAAGACAGCCTCCAAAACCAGTCCAGGAGATTCATCGTCTGGATTCTCTCCACATATGGGGTGGCACGGTGGCTCAGTGGTTAGCACTGCTGCCTCACAGCGCCAGGGACCCAGGTTCGATTCCAGCCTTGGGTGACTGTCTGTGTGGAGTTTGTACATTCTCCCCGTGTCTGCATGGGTTTCCTCCAGGTGCTCCGGTTTCCTCCCACAGTCCAAGGTTGTGCAGGTTAGGTGAATTGGCCATGCAAAATTGCCCATAGTGTTAGGTGCATTAGTCAGGGGTGAATGTAGGGGAATGTGTTTGGGTGGGTTGCTCTTCAGAGGGTCGGTGTGGACTTGTTGGGCCGAAGGGCCTGTTTTCACACTGTCGGGAATCTAATCTAATCTAATCTAATCTAATCTAATCTAATCTAATCTAATATGGCACCAGACATCTAACAGCTCACCATCCATCCTGACCATGACTGTCCTACTGGGGCTGATTTCCTGCTGGAATGAGAGAAAAGAAGGAGTTAAGGGAAATGAAAGTGGTTAGCACCATGGTCATTTTTGGTCTAGGTGGGGAAGTGTACTGAGTGAGTAGGCAGCATTGAGGACGTGTAGGGTTACTGGTGGTGGGTGAGAGCAATGGTGAAAGATGTTGCAAGCAATAGTGAGAGTGGTAGAGCATGAACATTGGTGGAAGGTGGGTACAGTGGCAGAAACAGAGTGACTGTGAGTTATTAGAGGGAAGATGATTGCACCTATGCTGGCAGAGTGGAAAAGATCATTGACCTCCTTCACTCTGCCATGCAGTCGTCCAGACATCTGAGAGTGCAGAGCAGGATTTCAATCTTGGACGAAGCTGGTATGGTCTGGTGTCACGGCATTAACTTCTGGTCCTTGGGGGAAGACAAAGTTCTGCCTGTACACCACCCTACCCAGCAGGAGCCCCTGCAAAGGGTATCTATTTCTCCCGATCTGCCTGTCCAGGGTGAATGTCAGACGCTTTGTGGGGAATCTCTGAACTGACGGGTCTTGTCTGGATGCAGGCTCAAGAGTTGTCAAAGAATGCTGGGATATCTGCTGTGTGGTGATTTGTTCCCAGAAATTGGACATGAGCCACGGCAGAGAGGAGTGGTGGGTAATCAATGAGGCACGTTTGGTAAGACAGAGCAAAAGAACTTGCGAGCCACATGTTGAAAAACACTCCAAAAAAACTCAGTGCAACTCAGACTTGGCCAAAAATGTACAATAAAACTGACAGGAACTTATACCACAGAAACAGTCCATTCAATTAATAATACATGTGATGGCTTTTCGAAAGCGCTTAGCTCCACAGGCCTCAATTTTTGTCCAATAATCTGTCAGCTTCTACCTGTTGGCCTTCCTTCTAAAATTATTTACAGTATCAATTTCCATCTTTTCCATGATAAATACCACAACCAGCTGGGTATTTGGCCAAAGATTTTGAATCTGTGATCTTTAATTTTGTCTCCTGCCTTGCAGAGGTTTACTGTCTCTACTTCATCAAAACTTCTCATGATCTTGAAAACCTCTATTAGGTCACACCTCTTTAGCTACTCGATTCCACAGAGAGCTGACCCAAACTTCTAACATCTCTTCATAACTGATGACATTATTCCCTAATGATTCCTGGAAAGCTTCCATAGGGTTGTTTCCACATTGTATTTGAATACTCAAGGTATCAGATCCTTTTTCATAAAGCATGTCTTGAATAATACTGCATTTTTACATTAGTCTTCCCAAATTGCAGGATTTCACACTTCTCTGGTTTGAATTCAACCAGCAATTTTTTTCCTATTTTTCCCTCCCGATTATGTCACCTTGAAATCTGCATTCCTATCCTCATGCCTATCCACTGCACTGACATGTTTCTTATCACCTGCAAACACCAAAATGCTACATTCAGTTCTAGATTGTTTAATGCAAGTTGCAAAGAGTAATAGGCCCAAAACTGATACTGGAGAGACTCTATTGCAACCTACCTCCCAGTCTAAAAATATTCAGCTTTTACCACCTTTTCATGCCTGAAGTGCAATGGAAATACCTTTCTCGCATGGATGAGAGTAGCTCCAACAACTCTCAAAAAGCTTGATACTATCCAGGACAAAGCAGCCCACCTGATTGGCATTACACCCATAAACATCAACTCCCTCTACTACTGATGTTCAGTAGCAGCAGTGTATCCTATCTACAAAATGCGCTGCAGAAATTTGCCAACACTCCTTCGACATCACTTTCCAAAACCATGACTGTTTCCATCTAGCAGAATAAGGGCAGCAGACACATGGGAACACCATCAGCTGCAAGTTCCCTTTCAAATCAGTCACCATCCTGACTTGGAAATATATTACTGCTCTGTCAATGTCATTGGATCAAAATCTTGGAATTCCCTCTCTAATGTCATTGCGGTCTACCTACAGCTCATAGGCTGCAGCAGTTCAAGAAGCCAACTTACCACCACCTTCTTTAGGGCAACTAGGGATGGGCAATACTGGTCCATGTCCCACAAGTGAACTTTTAAAAAAAGTTTAAAGAAGAGCTGGATTTTTTAAAGAATGAGCAAGATAAAATTAGGCCAGGATTCAAGTTGCACCTGCTCCAGAGGTGTTTAATAATATCAACAGATAGAAATGGAGAAACAGTTGACAACATTGTGAAACCTAAAGACAGATATTTTCTAGTCAACCAGTTCAGAGATGTTAATAAACACTCTGGAGAGGGTGGAACTTGAATCTGGGCCTAAATTCCTGTGTCTGGATGTTCTGCACCTGTGCACACTAATGGAAACTGCATGGCATAAACATGTTATATTAAAAAAATGTTCCACAGGAAATACTACAGAAGACTATGAATAATGAATGTGGTACCTATATTCAAAAAGAGGGTTAGAGCAAAGTCTACGAAATCGTGAGAAATATGCTCAGTATCTATGATAAGAAAAATACAATAACTGATAGAAGAACGTTAAATGAGAAACAAATAAAATTAGTTTGTATTCCAAAAGACTGAAAAATATTGCTGAAAAGAGAGACATATTGCTGAGGATTTTCATTTTGTACTCATCAGGACACATGCAAGAATACAAAACTTCAAACGATCACAACAATTTATATTGCAGGAGAAGATGGTGCTGATTGGATACAAGGATGACTCTGATTTGCCAGGGCAACAGGGAGCTATAGGCTTGCTGACCTGCTAGGAAATTAAAACAAAATACAATACGAACCTTTTGTTTGCAGACAACAGGTCCCTGTGAATGAATATACATCACTTCCACCCATCTATAGTAAGCCATGTTACAAGCTAGACTGATGATCTCGTATTGGTTTAGTGTAGCTATTAGCAGACTCAGGATTCTTCAGCAAGTGCTACCCAATCATAGAATCACCTCTAACATTAGACATTTAGTTTTGGTTCATGGCCGAGTCTACTTTGTGTGTTATGAACAACCAAAGGAATATGATGTTGATTTAATCAGTCAATTTTTGAGACATACCTAGGTGCCTGGCATTTTACCACCACTAAAATCCAAATGCCACATTGCTTAATTGTGTGGGGACAGAGCATCATTTTTGGACTAATGGGAACATGCTGTTAGTGCAAAATACTACTCAGATAGCCACTGAGTTGTAACAACATGATGTGATTGGCTTAACTTTTTGTCCACAATCTTGAGACGATTTGCTTTTCCGGAGTAATCCTAATGGGAAAGAAAACAAATGCAATACACTTCATCATGACAGCCAAACATTACAGAACATTTTATGACCAATAATTGCAGCTTATTTTTGAAGTACAGACACTGTTGTGAAAAGCTCAGTGAAATAAGGAGGATTAGCCTTGTCTGTTCTGTAGGCTTCTTGATGTCCAACTTGTGTTTACATGGCAATGGTCATGGAGCAGGTTTCCTGCCCAACACAAATAGAGAGAATTCATTATGAAATCAGTATGAATTGCTTTCGCAAGGCATTTTTATTATATAAGGTGCTGCACAGGAAAGCAACACTCAGCCAAAGTATAAGTGACTTAATCCTTCACCTCAAAGACGGCACCAATGACAATAGAATGTTTCCTCATTGCTGCACAGAAGTCTCAACATAGCCTGGGTGGAATATTTTCCTGTTTAAAAATATCCCAAGAATAGGACCATTACCAAGCTATAATAACAAGTCTGAGTACCTTCTGAGATGTGGCCTGAGTAATGATTTCCCCAATCTGGCAACAAATGTCTGTATTGATCATTCACTGCGGCCAGATGGGTGACTTTTGTGGCTTTCACTTCTGGCCAGGTCACCACCAGAGACAGGACTTCCTCTGCCCACCAACTTGGCATCATCCCATACCACATGCAAGTCTGCCTCTGTGGGACTAGGTCAAGTGGTTTCAATCTTTCATGGGATATGGGTGCTGCAGGCAAGGTCAGGGGCATTTATTGCCCATCCCTAAAATGCCCTTGAGAGGAGGGTGGACAGCTGCCTTTGTTCAGGAGAAAGTTCCAGAATATGGCCCTAATTCTACCCTCTGTGCTGAGGCCTGCAGTATTGCTTAAACATACAGCCTCAGCTGCAAGGGTGCTACCAACTAAGACAAGTTGATATGAAAGAGATAAGGGAGAAAATTAAATAAAAGTGGGAATGAGAAAGAGGTTAGCAATTTGTTTTTGCAAAAAGGCACTGTTTTCTGCAGTGATATGGACAAATTCTGGTCCAGTGCTATGAATCAACACTTTAGAATTCAGGATACACTATTAAACAATGCATCTCTTGCATTATTCAAAATAAAATACTTTTCAGTAGATGTGAAACAATCCCTTAAACCCTTCCAGCTACTAAATGATTTGCCTTTTGAATTACACTCCTGCTGTCTTAGTTTCAGTCTACTTATTTAATTCTGTTTACATTACAGCAATAAAGCTTATCTGTACTGTTTACAACCTGCTACAAACACTGTCATCGAAAAATATCTATCCTGTAAGAAATATTTGCAAAAATGGACAGGCCAGACAAACTATTGTATTTTTTCACTAACAATAGAAATCAAATACCAAAGCTGCTTTGTTTCAATACACATACTTAGACTGGCCAATTAATTCAAAATTATTGACATTTCTCTTGCATTTCACTTTTGGCATGTCTATTGCTTCTTGACTGATCTATCTCTCAATAATTTTAAAAACAACAGGATGGAATCTTTCCATTCCCTGAACAATTGGCGATTTGGGAGTAAAGGGTGAGAACAACAATAATGAGATTTGCAATGTCAAGAGCAAAATGCCCGATTCTCCAACCAAGCTTTGAACAGCAAGCTGAGAATCTTGCTAGTGAGCAATAACAGGCCTAATCCCATCCATTTTCTTGAGTTAGCATGTCTTTATTGCCTAATTTCACTTCATTTATATACTGTTTTCCATTCTTCCACCCGCTGGATAAAAACTTGATGGCAACAATTCTCAACATGTAAGTCAGAGCAGATACCTGCAACTCTTGCTTTCTGCTAACCTTATTTTGGGCTGTGTTCTCCTGGAATGAGACAAAGGGAAGGGATTGATTTGCCTTCAAATCTCCTTCAATGGCAATTTCCAATTCTATGACAATTTCAATGTAGAAGGACAAAGGCAGCAGATAAACGGGAATACCAGAACCTGCAGGTTCCCCTCCAAGCCACACATTAACCTGGTTTGGAAATATATCATCTTTCCTTCACTGTGGTTAGGTCAAAATGATGAAACTCCCACCCTAAAGACATTGTGAGTCAACCTACAGCACATTGATTTCAGCAGTTCAAGAAAGCAGCTCACCATCACTTTCTGAAGGACAATTAAGGTGGCACAGTGTCTCAGTTGCTGCCTCACAGCACAAGAAAACTGGATTTGAATCCAGCCTTGGGTGACTGTCTGTGTGCGGAGCTTGCACATTCTCCCTACGTCTGTGTGATTTTCCGACAGGTGCTGCAGTTTCTTCCCACAGACCAGGTTAGGGATTGGCCATGTTAAACTGCCCATTGTGTCCAGGCTTCTGCAGGCTAGTCAGGCTAGCCATGGTAATTGAAGGGTTACTGGGATAGGGTAGGAGTTGGGTTTGGCGGGATGCTCTTTGATATGGATTCCGTGGACTGAATGGTCTCTTTCCACACTGTAGGGATTCTATGATTCTAATGAGGGATGGGCAATAAATGTTGGCCCAGCCAACAATGCCCCCATCCCACCTGAATAAACAAAGGGTAGCTGGCATTGCAATTAGCACTGGTTCAGCTGGGTGTAAGGTGGTGACGTTACTCAAGTGAGTGATTAGGCAATGCAGCAGCTCATCAGGGTCAGTGATGTGATGACAGTGGCTGGGTGACAGCATGTAAGGGAAGAAGTTGCATATAAGCAAGAGGGGTGAGGTTCGATGGGAAGTAGGTCTAGTAGCAGACTTACAGCGAGTGTGAGGAAGCAGAGAGAAGATGGTGGTAATTACATTCTCATTGCATTGCTGCATGTATCTCTGGACTGTGGAAACAGCACTGACCCAAGTGATAACTTAAGGACCATCAGGAAATCCAGGGCCCTGTTAGTAAAGCAGAGTATCAACTTTCCTCTGTCTGTCATGCCCAGTGCAGTCCTGAGATGATAGAACTGTGCAGGGCTGTGTAGAAATGACAGCACTTAACCTGGTATACAACTGCGTTTTAAATATAGGGCCCACACCAGAAATCTCAGAGGTCTTGACATTGGCGAGTACTTCCACTGGTGTCAAATATGATGAGTGTGGCCCCACAGAAGTTTGGGAAGAGGTAATAAAATGTGTTTTAAAAAATAGTGAGCAATCCCACTTGGGCTCACAGAGAGAAATCTGCCAAAATTGAAACTTAGCTGATTTCTGGTAAAATTCAGTCCACCATGTGAATGTTTGGAAGATGCTGAATTGAATAAAAGAGAACGTTTACTGCACTTGACTTACAATATTTCGTCATTTCAAAGTATGAAAGTTAAAAGCAAGCATTTGATAAAGTAAAAGACATTTATTTTAAAAATATTACCTGCTGTACATCAAAATAGCTGGTATTTATGCAAAATTTTAATGTAAACATCCTATGGCACTTTACAAGTGTGTTATCAAACTAATTGTGCAGTGAGATAGGGAGACTTTACAGCCAATGGCTAAAGACTTGGTCAAGCATAGAGATGATTTGTCACATGTCAAAAGAGGTGAAAATGTAGGTGAGTAGAGAGGTTGAGCAATGGAATTCTAAAGCTGAGAGTTGAAGTATCTGGTGGCATATAGCACAAGAGGCTGCTTTTCTTCGCTCTTGTTTCTGGTTGCATCTTAACATTGCCAGGGACTAAAATAAGTTTCCCCATCGAAATAGACATTTAACTTCACAGCTGCTAAGAAGAGACCATGGTGCAAATTGCACCGATGAGTCGAAATTCAACCCAACACCAAGTAGCTTAACTCAGTTGGACACACAAAGAAAATCATGTCTTTCACCAAAAGAGTTCATTTTGTTTTTCAAAACGATAGTGTTCCTAAATAAGGTATGAGCAAAATTTGACAGGGGTGATCAATATTTTTTCTGCTATAAGTATATACTCACTTTACAAGTTATATTGTGGAAAGCTTTTTAAAAAGCATTGAATATACGTTATTCCATCTTTATACAATTACATGTCATCTCAATTCCTTTCCAGCTGAGTGCTGTGCACTGAGAACTGGCATGCATTATGTGTTTTTGGCTTTACATCTGATGTTTCTTTCCAAATCATAAATCCTATCTGCTGTTTATAGTTCTAGAAGACTTCAAAGTCATTTTGGCACCTGCTTACATATAACTATCAAAAATCTGTTCTCACCATTTGTGGCAGAGACTCAGCTCTCTCTTCCCGACTGATGGGTTAGAGTTACATCGGAGATGAGCATTAGTTGCACTGATACTTTTTACAGCAATCCACCAGTGTCCAGTGCAAGCATCTATCTGTCCAAGCAAATATCTGCAACAACATCTGGCCTCTAATTTGATCTATCTTTTTTTGAGCATATGTGGGAGGAATTGCTGTAGAATTCAAGTATGAATGGTCATAAGATGATTCATTCCATTGCAACCAGGACAGTAAATAGAAGGGTTAATAGTGGGTTAATGAGTTATAGCAGTAGACTGTCAACTTGTCACTCAGAAGAGGCTAAACCTAGCACTAACTTCTTTCTAGATCCTTTCACAATTGCTGAATGTCTCAAAGTGCTTTATAGCCATGAAGTACATTTTGCAATGCAGTCATTGTTATAATCTAAGAACGTAAGAACTAGGAGCAGGAGTAGGCCATCTGACCCCTCGAGCCTGCTCCACCATTCAATAAGATCTGTTTGTGGCCTTAGCTCTAATTAGCCGCATCCCCACCATAACCCTTAATTCCTTTACTGTGCAAAAATCTATCTATCTTTGCCTTAAAAACATTCAACAAGGTGGCCTCAACTGCTTCACTGGGCAGGGAATTCCATAGATTCACAATGCTTTGGGTGAAGATGTTCCTCCTCGACTCAATCCTAAATCTGGTCCCTCTTATTTTGAGGCTATGCCGTCTTGTCATAGTTTCATCTACCAGTGAAGACAATCTCCCTGCTTCTGTCTTATGTATTTCCTTCACAAGTTTGTATGTTTCCATAAGAATCACCCCTCACTCTTCAAAATTCCAATGAGAATAGTCCCAGTCTACTCAATCTCTCCTCATAAGCCAACCCTCTCAACTCTGGAGTCAACCTCGTGAACCTCCTTTGCATCTTCTCTAATGCCAATACATCCTTTCTCAAGGAAGGAGACCAAAACAGTACACAGTACCCTAGTGTGGCCTCACCAGCACTCGATACTGTTGCAGCATGACCTCCCTATTTTTAAATTCCATCCCTCTAACAATAAAGGATAATATTCCATTTGCTTCTTAATTACCTGTTGCACCTACAAACCAAATATTTTGTGATTCATGCAAAAGGACACCTAGGTCCCTCTGCACAGCAGCATGCTGCAATTTTTCACCATTTAAATAGTCAATTTTTCCATTATTTCTACTAAAATGGATGACCTCACGTTTAACAACATTGTACTCCATCTGCCAGACCCTTGCCTACTCACTTAACCCACCTGTATCCCTTGGCAGTCTTTCAGTCTCCTCTGCACACTTTGCTCCATGGAAACACGACAGCCACTTTGCAAGCACAAGCTCCTACAAACAGCAGTTTGATTATACTTAGATAGTCTGAGACATCAATGATTAGATTAGATTACTTACAGTGTGGAAACAGGCCCTTCGGCCCAACAAGTCCACACCGACCCTCCCTTCACCTAACACTACGGGCAATTGAGCATGGCCAATTCACCTAACCTGCACATTTTTGGACTGTGGGAGGAAACAGGTGCACCCGGAGGAAACCCACGCAGACAATGTCCAAACTCCATACAGACAGTTGCCTGAGACAGGAATTGAACCCGGGACTCTGGCGCTGTGAGGCTGCAATGCTAACCACTCTGCCACCGTGCCGTCTGTTTGAGTCAAATTGACAGAGCGATAAATATTGGTCAGGATACCTGGGATAGTTCACGTTTTTCTTCAAAATAGCATGGTGAGACATTTCTGAAAGAGTTGAAGGAGCCCCAATCCAACATGTCATCCGCGAGTCAGCCTCTCCAGCATTTCATCATTACTATATTGGAAAGGCAGGTTGAATTTTTTGTGCTGAACATCTTGGAATATGATCTGACTCAGCAATGAGGTGCTAAAAGCTGGGTCACAGCTGGTGCCAAGTGCAAAGTTGTCTTTGTGGTCTGGCTGGCAGAGAAAGAAGCCACCAAATTCCCTGTGCAATCGAATCAACAAAAATTGTGCAATTTCGTTTAATGGCACAACTGGCGTGCAATGTTAGTTTCACTCCCTGATAGCAACTGGAATATCATAAACAATGGGAGAGAAATATCGAGGGAAAAGTTACAACAAACACTAGGAAAAGGCATGATTTGGAGATGCCGGTGTTGGACTGGGGTGTACAAAGTTAAAAATCACACAACACCAGGTTACAGTCCAACAATTAAACCTGTTGGACTATAACCTGGTGTTTTGTGTTTTTTAACTAGGATAAGGCATGTTAGGGATATCATCATTGTAAATGAATGATAAGTATCATTATATACGTGTAAATCAACCACTAATTTCAGAAAATTAAGCGATGCATGCCTGATAATAATGTTTAATCCAGGAGGTTGATTTATGCAGCTCCACTGTTTATGTTGCAAACATGGCAACTCGCTCTTGGGTCTCCCATTACTTGAAAGAAAGCTTGCTGGATGGCTTTGGGGCTTATGAGGGGGTAGGATGGTTTACAGTGTCAGAAGGGAGAGGATTGATGGTCTTAGGGGACAGATTGTTTTATTCATTTGTGGGATGTGGATGTCACTAGCTGGCCAGCCTTCATTGCCCATCCCTAGTTGCCCTTGAGAAGGTGATGGTGAGCTCACTTCCTGCAGTCTGCTTGCTATGGGTTGACCCACAATGCCATTGGGGAGGGAATTGGATGTCAGAGGACTTGAGGTGCAATTAGGAAGAAATTGAAAGAGTCAGGAAGATGTCTAATCATAGGTTTTGGGAAAAACAGGCAAGATAGATGCAGCAGGCAACTAGAAAGGCATTCAGCAACACTGACCTTTCTGTAGCTATTAGGTTTCTCAAGCATCAGGTAAACTCACTTCCGAGAAAAGTTGATTGGATCCAGATCATTGGTAGAGACTTATATTTTTAACAACTTAACCTCCTTAAACCTACCTGTACTTTTGAAATTAAAACTTCCCACTTTATATCTCATTCTCTTCCTGACTGACTCAAACTCACCCAAGTTCTTTCACCACCCTTCCAGTGCATGGAGACAAGATTGGAAGGAAGGGAGAAGCACTCTTGATAAAAATAAACTATAAAAGGACCTTAGTGATGGCTCCAATCTCTTTCCATCTCCCTTCAGCCTTCAGCTTTCCTGAGGAATGGAGGCTGTTTTAAATCAGCGTCTGCAGACCTCACTTTCTCCTCCAAGTTCTTTCACCACCCTTCCAGTGCATGGAGATAAGATTGGAAGGAAGGGAGAAGCACTCTTGATAAAAAATAAACTATAAAAGGACCTTAGTGATGGCTCCAATCTCTTTCCATCTCCCTTCAGCCTTCAGCTTTCCTGAGGAATGGAGGCTGTTTTAAATATCTTAATGCTGAGCTGTGTGCCGAGATAGTAAATATTGCAGGAGCCTTTTGATGTAGGGTCAAACATGATCTTTTGTAACTATAAAATGGTAAACACTGGCTACATATTGGGAAAATCACCACTGCCACAAAGCTGCATATGAGAACAATGTTTTAGAAATCATGTGATCATGCTTGTAGGAAGCACAACAGCAAATTTGTGAGCAGCAAGCTCCCACAAACAAAAAGTTGATAATAAGCAGATACTTCATTGGTACCTATAAGTATAATAATGATGCAAACATTGTAGGTATCATAGAATCCATACAGTGTGGAAACAGACCATTTTGGCCAAACAAATCCACACTGACCCTCCAAAGAGTAACCCATCCAGACCCATTCCTCTACATTTCCCCTGACTAATGCACCTACCTTAAGCATCCCTGAACACTATGGGCAATTTAGTACATCTCAGACTGTAGGAAGAAAGCAGAACACCTGGAGGAAACCGGTGCAGACACAGGGAGAATGTACAAACTCCACACAGACAGTCACCCAAGGTTAGAATCAAACCTGGGTCCCTGTCACTGTGAGCCATGGTGCCACCCTTTATTGACATAGTCCCATCAAGTTTTCACACTAGTGGCCATCCACCTCTCAACATGTCTCTGTTTATAAGTGGGGGTTAGTTTGTGCAACTTTAAACTGGCCAAACTATATACATTGACACTGCCTCACCCTGTCATACATAAAATTGGAGCAGAGACACAATTAGGCCCTCAGTTGGCCACTGAAGGAACCACAATAAGCCTAAGCGTAGCTGTGTTGCCTAACATCACCGAACTTCACTCACAAATACAACAATGAGGCAGAATGGCTAAGAAAATCAACCCAAGGGCATATCTGGGAGGTGTCACAGAAATTAAAGAAAGCAGTCTTGTCAATGGTAAAGACATATCTTTATTTTTGTCCAGTTCCAGTAGAATTGACACAAGTGGATGACAAGATGAGTTGGACTCACTCTGTCGCATTCTGATATTTATTGTGTCCCGTTAAAAATTGGACAGAATCAGTGCAACATGAATAGAATATGTACCAATTTGTACTTTTGACTTCCAATATGGATCATAAAACCACCAGCAGTCATGGAGTGTTTAGTTTTATGCTGTGGGTCCACCATGTGTGCGTTTCTTCAGAAATATTACATTACTGGTATTTTTGATACAACAAACGATTCAGAAAAGAGATATGGATTTTCAAGACATTTCTTCAGTGCACAATTTACCTGCGTCACTGAGTAAGTCCTCACAAGTTACTGAATAGAGATCATTTGATAACTAACACGATGGTCCAAAGCAGCAGTTCTATTAACTATCAGTTTTATCAGCTGGATTTCAATTTTATTTGATTATGATGTTTTTCTCTTCTTTCTTATTCCTGTACTGGAAGCTTTTCAATATATTGAAATATATACAGGTATATATATATTTCCCTATTTCTGGCTAACAATGAACATGTCAGCTCTCTATATTTATACATACCAATAAAAAAGTCTTGGAAAATTTTGGCTATTCTTTAGAATAGGTCATTCCAATTTCTTCTGATCGGTTGCTTATCTTAATACTTGCCAAAGTCTACGTGCTGCACAATAAAGATTCTTTGTGGCTTGCATGCTGTAGAAAAACAGATGGGAAATGGATCATAACTTCACAATATTTCAATTAGTGCATGTACTGCCTACCTAATTTCACAACCTTGGAGTATGCCCTCATGCCTATTTTGACAATGCACGTGCTATCATCCTCAGTCTTCTTTGCTTAATCTGTTAATGTCAACCTTTACCACCAATGCATAGAGGTTAATGTCATAAAATGCTGACAAACTGTCATTAAAATGTTTGGGCTCCCGTAATTATCACAGCCTATTCAGTGTTCAACAATTTATAAAGTGTAAAACACTTTGGTGGAGTGTGAAAGGGCAGCCAGCAATATCCTCGTTGAGATAGTTTCCTAGATATTTTGCCGCTTATGTTTCCCTCCCACCAATTTTTAAACAGATCTGTGATGAGGCACATTCTACCACATCCTGCCTCTTACACTTTAACCCCTTCACTTCCACTGCAAGCTCCTGATGACAGAGGGCAGGCTGTAATTATTATTAGCCATGATGTGGAGATGCCAGTGTTGGACTGGGATAGACAAAGTTAAAAAATCACACAACACCAGGTTAAAGTCCAATAGGTTTATTTAGAAGTACAGGCTTTCGGAGCACTGTCCTTCATCAGGTAGCAGCAAAGGAACAGTTCTCTGAAAGCTTGTACTTCCAAATAAACCTGTTGGACTATAACCTGGTGCTGTGTGATTTGTATTTATGTTGGTAGACCAATGCCTATGACAGAAAATGGGAAAGGTGCATCTTCCAATTTGTTTCCCACAGTTTACTTTTTTGAACCCTGAACTTACTGAACACGAAACAACTTAGAAACAGAAGTTGGCCATTTGGCTCTTCATATCATTCATTAAGGTCAAGCTGACTTTTCTGTGTTCTGAATTCCAAGGTGACATCTACTGCTGATGACCTTTAATTCTCTGCCCAACAAGAATCTACCTACCTCTGCCTTAAAAACATTCAATGGCCCCAGCTCCACCCACTTCTAAGGCAGAGAGTTCCAAAGTTGCACAGCCCTCTGAGAAACAAAGATGTCCCTTATCTCTGTCCGAGAGGGAAACTCATAGTTTTACAATAGTGCCTCTCGTTCTGGTCTCATCTACAAAGACAAACTTCTTTTTACAAGTGCACCTTATCAAGAACATTCAGGATCTTATAAACTTCAATCAGATCATCCCTCACTCATCTGAACTTCAGTGAAAGCAAGACCAACTTGTCCAATATTCTCTGTACGACAACACATTTACTCCAGGTATCAATGTAGTAAACCTACTCCAAATTGTATCTGGTATATTTACATCCTCCTTTAAATAAGGAGACAGAAACTGCACCCGGTATTTGAAATGTGATCTCACTATATAAGCGTAATCTTCTCACTTATATATTCAATTCCTTTCATATTAAATGATAACGCCGTTATCCTTCTTAATCAATTGATGTACCTGCATTCTAAGCAGAAGTGGGTACTGCAGATGCTGGAGATTAGAGTCAAGATTAGAGTGGTGCTGATGAAGGGCTTTTGCCCGAAACGTCGATTTTCCTGCTTCTCGGATGCTGCCTAACCTGCTGTGTTTTTCCAATACCACTTTAATCTTGTACCTGCATTCTAACTTTCTGTAACTCATGCACTAGAACACCTAGATTTCTCCACACTTCAGAATTCTGCAGTTGTTCTCCATTTAAGTAACACTTTTTTTTACTGTTCCCACCAAAACAAACAACATTTCATTTTCCTACATTATGCACCATCCACCAGATTTTTGCCACTCATTTAACCCATCTATATCAGTCTGACTCTGCAGCTCTGCTATGTTGGCTCCACATCATAATTGCCTACCCCTTTTTGTATCATCTGCAAACTTAACTACCATGCTTTCATTCACATTGTCTAATTCAATCATATAAATTGTAAAAGGTTTATGTCCAGTACAGGTTCCTGTAGAACTCCAGTGGTCACATTTGCAAATCTGAAAATGACCCATTTATGTATAAGTCCCTGTTTTCTGTCAGCCAGCCAGTCTTCTATCCATATTAGAATGTTACCACTGTTCCATGAGCTTCTACTTTGTGGACTCACTTCTTTTATGCAGGATTGTTACTCTTTCAAGAATTCCAATAAATTGGTTAAACGCTATTTCCCTTTCACAAAAGCTTGCTGACTCATAAGGATTCTATGATTCTTCCCAATCATCTTGAGTTTTATTATCCAGTTTTAACCTCATTAGTAATTGATTGTAATACCCATTCACTACAGTAGACATCAAGTTAACACATCTATGGTTTCCTGATTACTGCCTGTCTCCCTTCTTGAACAGATATTTGTTACTTTCCATTCTGATGGAACTCTTTCAGAATCAGATGAATTTGGGAAAATTAACACCAATGTATCTTCTATCTCATTAGCCACCAGTTGGTAGGGATTTAGCATTTTTCCGTAAGGTCAGGGGGCTCACATTTCCATTTTGGCATCTAGGCATGTGCAAGTGTTTGAAGGAAATGGGATTATACAGGAAGTAATCCTAAAATAAAAATTTCTAGTTCCGTTCCTCAATCTACAACAGGTTCATCACAGCTGATTCTGTACCATTTCATCCTAACACCATTTTCTATGGTGAGTATTTCACTTATACTTAGTGCGTAAAGCCTGTTTACTGTCCACAAGACACAACACTGGAGTGTAATGGATAATTGCCTGGATAAGTGTAGCTCCAACAAAACTCAAGAAGCGTTACACTAGCCAGTTCGAAGCAACCAATTTGACTGACATCTCAACCACTACCTTCAGCATTAACGTTCACTCCCCACCACCACTGATGCACAGTGTGTACAATCCACAAACTCACTTCTACCACCTAGAAGAACAAGAGGAACAAATGTGTATGAGTATCAAACCTAGATGCTCTCCTTTAAGCTACACACCATTCTGACTTGGAAAAATACTGTCTTGCTTGACTGAAACTGGATCAAAATCCTGGAACTCCCCCAGCACCTGTATACTCCACCCCAATAACTGCAACAGTTCAAGTAAATCGTTCACTACCAACGTCCCAAGGGCAATTAGGAATGCGCAATAAATACAGGCCTAGCCAGTGATGCGAAAAGCCTGCAAACAAAACAAAAGAGGCACAAGATGAATCATTCAGATATATATGCATTTATAGAGAGAGATATATCCAAATTATATACACATAATGGTCAATTCCTGAATATCAGGCACTGTATACTGGCAAACTAACCTGATACTGCCTTATCATGCCACTTTCTGATTACATTTTCCCCCATTTGAAGTATTATACCAGCATTAGTTCTCAAATCAATAAAAATATTTATGATATGCACCTGTTGGAAATAATCAATGGTGACAAAAGCAATAAAGAAGTGGGTGATGTTTAGCCTTAACATTACTGCACAAGCACTAAAGAGGTGTGACTCATTCCTTAAGCAATGCAACAGGTAAAGTCACGTCAAGGGGAAGCATTGTTTGAATGCCAGTCTGCAGGGGATGGTTACGGCTGAACTACAATGTTAGTAATTAATGACTAGTTGAATTATCAAGTCAACTGTAACATTGTTTCCATATTTTCTTGAATGTGGAAGTTCCTAAGACATAAGATCGTACAAGGTGTACATTTAAACCACGTCGGGCTTTTGGAAACACTTCATTATCTAAGTGGGTCTTGGTCAGCTTTTGCAGAATGCACTTGCTCTGTAACTAAACAATGACATAATTCACACAATCTCAGTTCTGACAACTCACTGTGGCAATGCTCAGTGCTATGTTCAATGTATCAGAAACAAGTAATTCTACTTAAGGAAATATCAGTAAAGTTACCATAGTCCTGCTCTCTCATTAGAGAGAGAGAATTGGTGGGTGGTTTAACCAAAGGGTCACAACAGGTGAGGGGAGAGGTTGAAAAGGAAAGTCTTCCATGGTAAGCCAATGAGGGGTTTGAACCCACGTTGTTGCTATCGCCCGGCATTGCAAGCCAGCTGTCTAGCCAACTAGTCTGGGGAAGGTCACTGGACCCAAAATGTTAACTCTGATTTCTCTCCAGAGATGCTGCCAGTCTTGCTGAGCTTTTCCAGAAATATCTGTTTTTGTAACTGACCCCTGTATTAAGGAAATATACGTACTTGTGAAATGAAACAAACACAAATTAAAAGAAAGTATTTAAGCAGTAGACCACTTGTCCCCTTGAGCCTGCTTCATCGTTCAATATGTTCAGTCTGATAATGACTCTATATTGTCTTTAAATTATCTGCACAAGTTCATGTACACAACATCACTTTCGCTATGTTATATTCAAAACAATTCCAACGATACATTAATTTTAAATTTTAATGTCTTAGCAAGTTAGGTGCAAACGCTGAACTTTTATCATGGATTAAGATAAACAATGGCTGTGCTTTTTCAGTGCTGGTCTTGTAAATATCAAATATTAACACATCTATGAGGATATCAGCAGATTCAAAATTTACAATCAGGAATTTACATGGGAGGAAAAATATTGGGCAGAATCTCGCAGTGGCCTGAATGACATGAGCTATAGTGAGAATTTTGGCAGTATCACCTGGGAACTCCAATGGGGCCTATCTCAACATGCCAAACAACTCACTGCTTCTTTTAGCTAAGCTCTGGATGTAGAGGTGAGATTCTCATTAGGCTGTGGCAAGTTGCTATTAAGGGGGAGTGTGGCTTGTTGATTACTTTATTCACTGCAAACCTCACTTCATTAATATCCAGCTTTCTGCGTACTACCTGCTATGAGCCAACTGGATGCTGAGATATTTGAAATAGAAATCAGTGCAGGCACGCACCTGGAGACTTCAGCTCACCACTTGCTCCAAAAGACTCCATGCTGGACACCAGATCCCAACAACAGTGGCTAGCACTGCTGCCTCACAGCGCCAGGGACCCATGTTCAATTCCAGCCTCGGGTCACTGTCTGTATGGAGTTAGCACATTCTCCCCGGCTCTGTGTGGGTTTCCTCCAGGTGCTCCAGTTTCCTTCCACAGTCCAAAGATGTGCAGGTTGGGTGAATTGGCCATGCTGAATTGTCCATAATGTTCAGGGATGTGTAGGTTAAGTGCAATAGTCAAGGGGCAAATATAGGGTAGGGGAATGGGGTCTGGGTGGGTTAAATTTTGGAGGGTTGGTGTGGACTTATTGGGCCGAAGGGCCCTGTTTCCACGCTGTAGTGATTCTAATTCTAATTTCAGAGCATGCATTCCAGGCACTAGCCACAAGTATAGACATATGCCAGCTTCTAAGAACCGCATGGCACACCTCTGATTTACTTACAGGACACTCCTGCACTTTAGTGCTGCACCTGGGAGCTCAAAAGCAAAATTCATTGTGATGCTGCAGAATACACACTGTGTGGTCAGGAACATGCATCCAACTCATGGACTCGACTGAGCTGTTCACTTCCTCTCATAGCACTCACAAGCTTTGAGTCTAACTGGATGTTTACAGTACCCTTGCCTTTTTGTGCCTGCCTCTCAGCAAGAGATACCAGGCTCACAGTATCGCTGTGCAGTTTAACATAAACACAAAGCTATGAAGCTTGTCATGGTTGTCAGCAGTCATCAGTCAAATCAAAGCAGATAGTCTTCAGTTAGGGGGTCCCAGCACACCAAGTTACCAGCCCAGGAATTTGGACATTGATCAGCCAGTCACTCAGGACAGTTACTGTCAGGATGCTATCCACAAGAGTGCAGACAGTGTGTTTCTTCTCAGCTGGTGATAATATAATTTACTTTTCAGCAGATTAAGAGATCGTCTCAACCAAAGATGAGCAAAGGGCTTTCATTTCAGGAAGGTCCACAGTGATCAGATACTGACTCTGAACCCACTTTCACACATTTGACAAGAATATCATTGCAAGCTATATATAACCTGATCTGACCATAAGTTAGCATTTGATGCTGTGGTTGACAAACTTTTCCATCTATAAAGTCATAATGTCTATCTCTGCTTTTTACTTGGGGACTACTAGCTTGAAGGGATCGGAGCGATGATAGTCTGGCTTTTCTATTCAACTCAGATGTCAGTCACAAAACTCCAGATTTCTTTGGTAAGGTCATAGCTTGGATTCTAGATGGAGAGACACTCATGTCTTGATAAATGTGGCATCTACTGGTGGCAATTACTTTATGGGCCTGGATTTGAAGTTAGTATTGCCCATTTGGCAGAACTGATAGTCATTCTTGTTTGGACCCCAGAAATGTTCCAAACCAACTTAAAATTCCGATTAAAAAAAAACAAAGAATTGCGGATGCTGGAAGTCAGAAGCAAAAACAGAAATTGCTGAAGAAACTCAGCAGGTCTAGCAGTATCTGTGAAGCGAAATTAGAGTTAATGCTTTGGGTCCAATTATCCTTCTTCAGAACTAATTGTGGCTAGGAAAGGGTTAGCATATATAAAGAGTAATGAGTGGAAATGAAGCCCAGAGGGTGAAAAGAGCACTTGGACAGACAAAGGAATGGGTAATGGTCAGCCTGGGAGAATCAATAGCTGTTAAAGGGGACCATCAGTGGCTGACAATGGAATGGTTGTGGCAGGAGCCCATATGATGACAGGGCCTGTTGTGGATGGACTGGGAGAAGAACATGGGAGAGTTTGCTCAGGCCCTAAAATTATTGAACTCGATATTGCATCCTGAAGGCTGGAGGGTCCTCAAGCAGAAAATGAGACTCTGTCCTTCCAGCTTTGCTGGAGCACTGCAGCAAGCCTGAGACAGAGATGTTGGCCAGGGAACACGGTGGTGTGTTAAAGTGGCAGCCCACGGGAAGCTCAGGGTTATTTTTGTGGACAAAAATTAAGTGTTCTGCAAAGCACTATAAATCTACCTAGACTATACATCCCCACATCCCCTTCCTGAAAAGACTCCATTCCATTCTCCCAGTTCCTCGATCTCCATTACATCTGTTCTGATGATGCCACCTTCCAGCTGTTTCCTTAACCAAGGATTCCCAACCATCATGGTTGTCAGTGCCTTTAGTCATGTCCGACCCATCTCCTGCACTTCGGCCCTCACCCCCTCTCTTCCCTCCCACACCAGCGATAGGGGCCCCCTTGTCATCACCCATCATTCCTCCAGCATCCACATCCAGAGGAATATTAGCCACCTCCAGCAGGACGCCACCACCAGACACATATTCCCCTCCCCCTCCCTTGTCAGCATTCCACAGGAACCGTTGCCTTCAGGACACCTTGGTCCATGCCTCCTTCACTCCCAACAACCCCCACAGCCTCATGGTACCTTCCGCTGCAACTGCAGAATGTGTATCACCTGCTTGTTTACTTCCTCCCTCCTCTCAGTATCCGAGGGTGACTTATCTGCACTTCACTCATTCCAGTCTACTGCATTCACTGTTCACAATATGGTCTCCTTCACATTGGGGAAACAAAGCATAGACTGGATGACCACGTTGCTATCTGCAAAGATGATACTGTGCTTCCCGTTGCCTGTCACTTCAACACACCATCCAGTTCCCTGGCTGACATCTCTGTCTCAGGCTTGCTGTAGTGCTCCAGTGAAGTTCAGTGCAAGCTGGGAGAACAGCACCTCATTTTCTGCTTGGGGATCCTGCAGCCTTCATGACTCAATATCGAGTTCAATGACTTAGGGACTTGAGCACATTCTCCTAAGTCCTTACCGCAACCTCTACATATCATACCTTGTCATCACATGGGCTGCTACTACAACCGACCCATTGTTAGTTACTAATTGTCACCAAGACTAGCAGCTAGTCATTCCCTCAGGCTGACCTTTACCCAATTCCTTTGTCTAGGAGAAAGTGAGGATTACAGATGCTCGAGATCAGAGTGGAGAAATGTGATGCTGGAGAAGCACAGCAGATCAGAGTCAAAACTTGTGGTGCTGGAAACACACAGCAGGTCAGGTAACAGATCAGAGTCGAAAGGTATGGCCAGGTCTGCTGCCTGACCTGCTGTGCTTTTCCAGCGCCATACCTTTTGGACTCCATTCCTTTGTCTACAGTACTACTGCTGTCATTCTCTGCAATCCAACTCCACTTATCCTTTGCTCCTCCCCCTCCCCATCTTCCTTGCCACAAGCTGGCCTGAAAAATGGTCACTGGACCCGAAACATCAGCTCTGCTTTCTCTCCACAGATGCTGCCAGACCCGCTGAGTTTCTCCAGCAATTTCTGATTTTGTTTAAAATTCCAGTCACACAGCGAATGTTACCACTTAATATGGGCAGATGAGATTAAACAACACGGGGAGTACTTTACACTTAATGCAGAGGTCATGTCAGAGTGGAACAGAATTGCAGCGACGGACTAGAGAGCAATGGTCTTGGATTCAGGATATCCAGCCTCTGCATCCCCCTTCCTCAACAAAATATGACGGGCATCACAGCACGGTTGCCGACAGTCGAGCTCGACATCCCATGACAGTAGATCTCCTGTCAGGAATAGTTTACAAGCAGACAGTCAGAATGTCCAAATCTGCAATCCTGCACGCATCAAAGACTTGAGCTGTCTTGCACAATGAACAGGCTAATGTCGTTATTGCAAAACAAAAATTGATGTTCATTGCTTGGCCAGGCTTGACTGATGACACAAGGTCTAGAACACTGGATCTGTCATCTAAACCCACCCAGCCCCGGCTGTTAATGCTGACCTGTGGGCATTTTCTCCAGTTTGAGGAGATCAGAGGAACGTGAGACAACGGAATCAATGAATCCACCAAGCGTTCCTCTGAAGGAGTGTGGTGCAGTAATATCAGGATGAAGGGGGCAATAGGATTGGCACATAAGTGCCGAAGAACGAATTGCTCGAGCAGACTTAATTCATCTTCATTAGGATTCTCTGTACGCTTTTCTAAAAAAAAAGTGCAATCCAACTCTTGTTGCGCGACCTTCCTTACTGTCATCCCCTCCCCACACCTGATCAAAGTTAAACAAAGCATAACGAGAAAGTAGCAAGTTGCTCTCTCTCTGTGTGTCTGTCTGCTTTGACATCAGGGCTCGGTTTAACAGCGGGTCAGCGGGGAAGCTCGACCTGGGATGGGGGGGGGGGGGGGAGGTGTGGAGAGAGGGTGAGGGCGGGTCGGAGGAGCTGTCAATTAGAGAGCGTCACTGACTGGTCTCAATCAGAGCGGAGTGAAAGGGGGAAGCCCAGGACCAGGGAAAGATAGAGAGAGAAACCCGTTCCCCACTCTGCTTCTGTCGCTGTGACTAGTTTGACAGTGTCTTCAAAAAAAAAGGAGCTGCACAGTTAAAGGGAGAGGTGATTTAAAAATAAGGAAAAACAATTCTCCTCAATTTTGTTTTGTTAATTCTGAAGGGAATTTTAATTTGCTACAAGACTGGGAATAACTTGTTTAATTTTTGTTTTAAATATTTAAAGTTCAGATTTTGTTTTTTTTTGTCTGAAGCGGAGGAGGAGGGGGTGAGTTTGCAGTCGGGAGGTTCTCCTGCGCTTGTCATGTGGAGCCAGCGGTGTGAAGGTGCCGGGTTGCTTGCGGTCTGCCTGTTGTGGTCGGGCTGCTGGGGACAGAGCCGAGAGTGCCCGCCGTGCGAGCGGCAGAGCTGCGCGGAGCCCCCGGCTTGCCCCGGGGGAAGCCTCCTGGACCCGTGCGGCTGCTGCCCGCTGTGCGCCCGCCAGGAGGGGGAGGCGTGCGGCGACACGGGCTCGGGCTCCGGCAAGTGTGACACCGGACTGTGGTGCGTGGCCAACGCTGAGGAAGGCGAGGACGGCGGGAGCAGCTCCGGGCTTGACCGAGGGCCGCCCGCGGGGGTCTGCAGAGGTGAGAGGCGCAGTTTTGCCCAGTCTGCTCTCCCGCACTTCTGCCCTTCCCAACTTGGGTGCACACCGCTGCCGTGTTTGAAATAAAACACTGACAAATCGGATTAAGGTGCCTGTCGGTTGCACACCTGAAAGCCAGCTTTACTTACACGTTTTAATTTTAACGCGACCTGCTGTAAACAAGCAACCAGATTTAAAGCAAATCTTGTCCAATTTTAACTCCAAAGGTACAATCTTTCTGCTCTTTACCTGTCAAAGCTTTGCTGAGTGCTTTCCCCATGCTGCTGAATGATTGATCCTGTCCCACTGAAGTCAGTGAGTGATGTGTTAAAGATGCACGTAAAGGAACTTTCAGCAGAAAGTGTTTAGTGCGCGCTGGACTGGTGTCTGAAACTTTAACTCGTGTCGGTGCGGTTTGCTCGAACGTGCTTTTTGCATATTTTGCAGTTCAAGTTGGAGCTGAGGCTAACCCGCTTTTTTGTGTGTTTTGAAACTTCCCCCATTTGAACGTGAGCGTTTAGCACCGAGACTCGCCTGCTCGTCCCAGCTGCGAGGTTTGATGATTGTCAGTGGGGCATTCGTTACAATTTGTAACCAGTTTCATGTCCAGTCAATACGAGAGCACGATATGAGATAAAGCTAGCTCCTACCTCAGCATTTTTTAATATTTTTTTTAAAAAAGTCTAAAGAACCACGTTGAGACGGAGCAGTAAAGGCTTTGCTGTGCTGAAGCTTGTCAATATTTATGTATGGCAGCTGGGATAGTGAGTTTAAACCAAACCCACGGCTCTTCTAAGGATAACTGCGTTAGTATATGTACAGAAAGGGCAATCCGAAAGTACAAGGAGAGGCTTCATTGCCCCAGGAGGATGAACAAATGTTTATTTTCTCAATTCACCCCCCACACTTTGTTTGTGCAGAAAATGTATTGAAAGTGTACTGGCTGCAAGTTTCCAGATTTCTTTTAAAATACCTCCTTTTTTTTTTGATGTAAATCTGCATTGAAAAGATTGCACGTTTTTAAACTCATTAGAGGGTTAAAGTATTTCGTTTGCACATCTGGCTCTTTCGCGAGACTACAGGACTCTTAAGATAAAGGGGAAGTCATAACGATGGTGCAAACTGCGTATTAATAGAGATATTATTGTGTAAACTTCCCACTATCTCAGGCATTGTATCAAAGTGGAATTCCATTGTATGATTCATAGATTTTTGTTGAGAATGACTTGTTTATTTTTTTGATAACTTTTTGAAACAATATGGATATTTCATGAATCATTTGGATTTGCAATATTTTAATGTCTCCCATGAGCGTGAATTGGCAAGTGTCATTAGCAATGAGTGATGTACAGAGAGCTTTTAGTGTGAATGTAAGTGCCCATCAACACTGCTAGTGGGGAATAGTGGGGTTTTTTTCTGGGTGCACAGCTTCTGATTTTACTTTGTCATAGGTTGACTACCAGGTTTTTAAATAGACAAAAATTTATTCACAAAATTACACAAAGAACAGAATAAAGAATCCCTACAGAACACAACGTATCCAACTAGACTTAATTCTGCTGTTCCGAATATACACAACAGTACCAATAAGCAACCCCCCCCCCTTAAAAAACAGTGATAATGGAACAGATGCTTATAGGTTGAAGTTAGAAGGGCAGAAGGAGAGAGAGTTTAGCAGCCTGTGCATTGAGCTATACCTGTAATCTGTTATTTGATGCCTTTAGACTCTTTAAATGTTTCTGTGCTGCTGGAAAGGAAAATACATGGAAGTGAGCGGACAATGGGTTCATACAGTAGGTAACATAAAAACACAATGCTGGAGAATCTCGGTGGGTCTGGGCAGCTTCCAAGGAGAGAGGAACAGAGTTAACACCTCGAGTCCTGTATGACTCCTTCAGAACTGAATGGTATTGAATTTAAAACCAAGACAGAAATTGCTGGGGAGAAGCTCAGCAGGTCTGACAGCATCTGTGAGGAGAAATCAGTTAACGTCACGGGTACAGTGACCCTACCTCAGAATTGATCCTGAACTTGAACCGTTAATTTTTTTTTGTTCTGGACCATGCTGCCAGACATGCTGAGTTTGTCCAATAATTTCTGTTTTATTTCAGGTTACCAGCAACAGGTCTGCTTTTTTGACAAATTATGTGCCTCATAACATACACAATCAGAAAGCTAAATATGCAATATTGAGAAGAAATTAACTTCAGTCTAACTTAGCTTCTTTCTGGACTTATTTGAACATTTAGAGAGAAAAGATTGAGTGAAGAAATAAAAAAAAAAGCTGAAACCAGTATCACAACTGCACTTTGAAAATCTCAATAATTCACTATTTGAAGCAATAAAGCATAGTTTTTCAGAGGCAGGGAGGCTGACTGTAATTAACACTTCATTTTTTTTAAAAAGATACTTATTTTTTGTGATGAGTTTTGTTTATAACTAAAATGCATGTAACATCAGCTACAGGTCATTTGATGTATTGAGGTGGCAAAGCATCAGGATTCCACTTCTGCAAATATAATGGTGAATGGCTGACCTTAGACTGCAGCCTCTGATTTTGGTGCCTGCATTTGTGCATTTGTCTGAAATTGTAATGCAGTTTGGGCATATAATGAGCATGATCAGTATCACTAATACACTGTTAGCAAATTTTGTTGCAGTATTAGTTTGATTCTAAAAGTAATGCACATTGTGGATGCGCATGATATAGCCTAAGTTGCCAGTTTGTTTTCCATCTAAGTAAAATCATTTTCCAGTATCCAGATATGGAAATGCTGTACTAATTGAGTGTTCCACTGTGGAATGACCAATTGATGAGGTATTAAGCCAGAACCTGCCTTCTCAGAAGGAGAGAGAGAAAACAGGGAACTACAGGACAGTTCGTCTAATGGCATATATTGGAAAATTGATGCTGTCCATTCTTAAGTGACAACGGGGCATTTAAGTTGTAATATGGTTATCCAGAATAAACATAGATTTGCCAAATAGTTTCCCTCTCCTAAATAGAGGTGGGTCAATGGTTAGCACTACTACACTACACCACCAGGGACCCGGGTTCAAGTCCAGCCTTGGGTAATTGTGTGGAGTTTGCATGTTCTCAGAGTACTTTGGTCTCCCCTCGGTCCAAAGATATGTGGAGGTAGATTGGCCATGTTAAATTGCCCTATAGTGTCCAGCAATGTGCAGACTCACTCGGATTCTGTGATAAACCTATTCCAGTTTTTTTTTTTGAGATGCCATTAAGAAGGGAACCTGAGAAATCAGTTGGTTTGGATTCTCAATGAGAATTTGATAAGATAAAGGTAAATTTTCCATAGTTCTACTGTACCTTTAGAGCTACTTTTCTCGTTGGAGATAACTGGTGGTGTTCTAAGCTGAGGGTCACCATGCCCTTGGGCAAGTGAAGAGTTGAGAAGGCGAGTCCTTCGAGGTTACTGCTTGACAAGAGGACACTTGAACAGTTATTGAACAATATCAGGCCTCAGTGGGCTTATAGCTAGTAGGAGGGATGGAGAATTGGTTAAAATGCAGAAAGCAAGACTCTAGGAATGAACTGATCATTATCAGGTTGTAAACTGTTACCAGTGACGTAGTTGAGAGTGTGGCACTGGAAAAGCACAGCAGGTCAAGCAGCATCCAAGGAGCAGGAGATTGACGTTTCGGGCATAAGCCCTTCATCAGGAATGAGGCTGGGAGATAAATGGGAGGGGGTGGGGCTGGGGGGGGGAAGGTAACTGAGAATGCGATAGATAGATAAGTGGGGAGAAGATGATAGGTCAGAGAGGAGGGTGGAGCAGATATATGGGAAAGACGATGGACAGTCAAGAGGATGATGCTGAGTTGGAGGCTTGGGACTGGGATAAGGTGTGGGGAGGGGAAATGAGGAAACTGGTGAAATCCACATTAATCCCATGTGGTTGCAGGGTCCCAAGACGGAAGATGAGGTGTTCTTACTCCAGGCATCAGGTGGTTAGGGTTTGGCGTTGGAGGAGGCCCAGAACCTGCATGTCTTAAGGGGAATTGGTGTTCAGCCACAAAGTGGTGGAGTTGGCTGGTGCAGATGTCCCAGAGATGTTCCAGCACCCCACACTCTACTCTGATCTCCAGCATCTGCAGCACTCACCTCCACCTACCAGTAAGGTGGCATATGGATCAGACCTTGATCTTTTTCCAATATATATTAATGACCAAATGGAAGATATTAAAGTTTGTTGACAATATAAAACTAGTTGAGAAAGTTTGTTGAGAAGACGTATTGTGAAAATACCTGTGGATGGGGCTTATGTGAATGGGCAATAATCTAGCAGGTGAAGTCAAACATAGGTTAATCACTTTAGTTGAAAGAATAGGAAAATAACAACAGCTTTTGAAATGCTTTACTTTTTGATGTTCAATGGGATTTGGGAATCCTTTCATAAAGAAACATAAACTTTGTGCAGGTACAGTGAGCAGTTAGAAAGATGAGTTGCATATTGGCCTTTGTGTGGGGGTCGGATGGCTGAGTATAACAGTAAAGAAGTTTTGCCACATTGTACGGAGTCTTGATAGATCACACATGAAGAATTGTGTATATTTCTGGTCTTTATATCTAAGGAAGGATGTAGTTAGCTTAGATGAGGTGTAAAAAAGATTCTCTAGACTGATTACTGGGACAAGCATGTTGGCCTATTGAGGACAAGTAACATAATAGGAATATATGGAGTCATAGAGATGTACAGCATGGAAACAGAGCCTTTGGTCCAACTCCTTCATGCTGACCAGATATCCCAACCCAATCTAGTCCCACCTGCCAGCACCTGGCTCATATCCCTCCACACCCTTCCTATTCATATACCCATCCAGGTGCCTTTTAAATGTAATTGTGCCAGCCTCCACCACTTCCTCTGGCAGCCCATTCCACACACGGGCCACCCTCTACTTGGAAAAAGTTGCCCCTTAGGTCTTTTTTATATCTTTCCCCTCTCGCCCTAAACCTGTGCCCTCTAGTCTGGACTTTTCCCATCCCAGGGAAAAGACCTTGTCTATTTACTCTATTAATTCACCTCATAATTTTATAAACATTGATAAGGTCACCCCTCAGCCTCTGATGCTCCAGGGAAAACAGACCTAGCCGATTCAACTTCTCCCTATAGCTCAAATCTCTCCACCTTGGCATCCTTGTAAATCTTTTCTGAACCTTTTCAAGTTTCACAACATCTTTCCAATAGGACACCGCTTTCACTACCCTATCTACCTGCAACTCTTCTTTCAAGGAGCTATAAACCTGCACTCCAAGGTCTCTTTGTTCCGCAACAATCCCTAGGACCTTACCATTAAGTGTATAAGTCTTGCTGAGATTTGCTTTCCCAAAATGCAGCACCTTGCATTTATCTGAATTAAACTCCTCAGCCTGTTGGCTCATCTGATCAAGATCCCATTGTAATCGGAGGTAACCTTCTTAGCTGTCCACCACACCGCCAATTTTGGTGTCATCTGCAAACTTTACCTCTTAAACTCATCCAAATCATTAATATAAATGATGAAAAGTGGAGAGTTGACCTCATTTAAATATCTAAAATTCTGTGTGCATGATTATACAAAGCTGTTTTTAATGCTTTCAGGGTTTTTGTGTGTTGCTGATGAGGCTGGCATTTTGTGCTCCATTCTGCAGGTATTGAGAAGATAATGGTCAACTGCTTTCTTGCATTGCTGCATCCATACGGTGCAAGTACGCCCACAATGCTGTTAGGGAGAGTTCCAAGATTTCGACCCAGTGTTAGTGATGGAACGGTAATTATTGTTCCAAGTCAGGATTGTGTGCAGCTTGGAATGGAAACAAAGTCACCTTCCGAAATGTTTGCAACCCTTGTCCCTTGAGGTGTTAGAGGTTGGGGGTTTCGGAGATGCTATTAAAGTAGGCTTGGTGAGTTGTTACAATGTGCCTTGTAGATGGTGTGTACTGCTGCTGTGTACTGGTGTTGGTTGGGAGTGAGGTGAGGTGATGGTTAAGATGACTATCAAATGGATCTGTTTTCTCCTTGATAGAATCTCGCAGTCGATACCAACATTCTATTGTAGATGCAGTATTTACATAGCTGACCTGGTTATATTTTTGATCAGTTGTCACCCCTGCATGTTAATAGTGGGGAATTCAGGGATGGTAATGCCCCTCCATATCAAGGCAAGATGGTCATTGCCTGACACTTTTGTGACAAGTTTCGCTATCATGCATCAGGCTAAGGTTGAATGTTGTTCAGGTCTTGCTACAGTTTCTGAGAAGGTGATTTTTCATTTTTCTCTGGAGAGAATCCAGAAGGAGGGACCATATCAGGAAAAAGACATCAACCACATGGCAATGGACTGAGGTTAAACTTCTTCACACTTGTGAATTCTCTATCCAAAAGTCTTGTAGGTACAGAGTCCTGGAGGTTAATCAGGTTTGAAGCTGAGGGAGTTGAGAAATATGGATATTCTGCACAGTGAAGTTGAGATCGATATTTAGCCACAATCTCTTCAAATGGGGCAACTGGCTCAAATGGGCCAAGTGGTCTCCTCTTCCTATTTCTTTTATGTCAGATGGGGAAAGAGGCCATGGCACTATTTTGAAGAAGAGGGAGGTTCTCACTTGTAGTATAGCAAATATTTATCTCTCCAACAATGGATATTTTAATCAACCTGTTCAGGCATGTTATGAGACACCACCTGCAGCAGATGGTACATGAGCCCAGGTCCTTTAGCCCAGAGGTAAGGACATTCCCTCTGTGCTTCAAGATCCTACGTTTGTCTGGAATAGTGGGGACAGTTTGAACTTTTTCATCAGGGATTGTTTGGCCGTTTTCAGACAAACCTGTAGGGCAGACAGTATGTGAATCTGGACCAGAGGTCCAGCCTTACCAAAACCAGCCCCTAAAGCTAAATGCAAGTAACTTACAAATCTGATTTAAAAATAATGTCAATCTGCTTGGACATGTTTTGAAAGTCCCAGACCACGTGGGACTTGAATTAAGTTAGTAGGGGAAATTGAGGGTGACGGGGAAAATGCAGGCAAGTGGATGTGAGGACAGTCGGAGCAGCCATGATCAATGGTGGAGCAGGCTAGAGGTGCCGAATGGTTTATTCCTGTTTCTATTTTGTATAGTCATATGAACCCAGACCTTCTTGCACTATTTCTGAGCCACGGGATCCGACTCATATGTTACCACATCTTTGGCCATCAAGTCCTGAGGTGTTTGAACCCAGAGCTTCTGGGTCAGAGGCAGGGATTCTTCCCACTGTGCCACAGAAGCTCCTTTAAACGCTGTCATTAAACAGATTAACTGGTCATTCTCACATTGCTGATTTGGGACCCTTCACTATCATCGTTCCTACTCTTTTTTTAAAAAAAGCATTTAATCAGATACTTTAGGATATTCTGAGGTCATGCAAAGATCCGTGTGAAAGCCAGTATTTTTCTTTTTCATAATTATTTCAATTATGTTTACAACCATTAAAATGAACAAACTTCTCATGTTGGTCAACAAAGCTGCCTCTTTATTAGGTTGTAAATCACATGGAATTGCAGGCAACGGTCTGGTTATGTTGTGCATTCTTTAAAGTAGAACTTTGACAGAGGAATGTTCGTATAACATGACGGCTCTCCCTGAAGCCAGACATTCTTTAGTTCATCCACATCATCCCTTAATGTATTTTGCTCACCTTTTTTACAGTAAGTCAATAAGATTTCCAGGTGTTGAATTCAACTGTTTTCAGAATTGAATTTAAAGGCATGCCTGAAAGACTTTGTGATTTGCAGTTTAACCTTCTTGCAGTGACCTTTTCAATTGCTATCTTATTTGTTTCTGACTTTAAATATTTTCAGGTTTAAATTGCAAAAAGTGATGAAATAAACTTCACTTTCTTGATGAAAGAGAAGATATCAGTAAATCTGAACAAGCTCCAAAATCGCTGTCCTGATTAGGCTTTGAGAGCAACTATTACCTCTGCGAAGAAACAAGTTAAATCTGAAATGACCCATCGGTACATTTCTTCCTTATGTCTTTGGAAGTTTTATCTACCTCTTAGTCTGTCTTTGGGAGAAGGGTTGGGTTGTGGAAGAGGGGGTGTTGGGGGAGTGAGAAAGGTGCCAAATTCTAGAACAATGAATTGATGACTAAGTTATGAGCCAAAGGTAAGGAATGAATGCAGTTCTGAAGATATAATATATTGCATGACACAACTGCATTAATTAGTTATCGAAGAATCGCACAGCACTGAAGGCCTCTGTGGCTCTGGCTTTTTAAAATAAATTCTTATCCATTTAGCCCCACTCTCCTCCTTGATCCCCATGATCCTGCAGAATTTTCTTTTTGGTTCAGTTTGAAAAGAGTTACGTACAGTGTTTTTCAAGCAGAAAATAATACTTCAGGTACCTCCAAAAGCTCTCAAAACCTAGAGTAAATCCAAAATAAAGGCTGTTCCACATCAGTCAGTGGAATCGAGCTTTTAGCTTACTTACATGGGCTGGATATGAGTATATGAACAGTTTTTATTACAAATGTATTCAAACACCGATTCCATTTCCTTCTAATTAATATCCTGTTTTGTCTTTATGCAACTGTAGTATAACCCAACGTGCAGATAAAACTAAGTTGTGTTCAAGAATTTTGTGTATTGGACCAAATAAATGTTTATATAAAGCAATATATAAATGTAATACTGTTTCAAGATGTTTATTGCTTCACCATCTATTCAGTTTTCATGCCAGCATCATCATCTTAATGAAGATGGAATACCGTTCAAAGACACTGGATGTCCTAGTGCGCTTTTTATCTAGTGCTAGTATAGCCTGCCGCATACTTTTCAAGCTAATGTATTTTATAGTAAAGAGATTTCTCTGTTAAGTTTGTATTCGAGCTGAGAGCTCACTGATCTCACATGTTTGACTTTTCTTTGCTCAGGATTTTGCTGTGACATTCATGGACTGCTGTAATTGGCTTCTTAACACTCAGGTGAAAATGAGGACTGCAGATGCTGGAGAGTCAGAGTCAAAGTGTGGCGTTTGGAAAAGCACAGCAGGTCAGGCAGCATCCGAGGAGCAGCAGAGTCGATGTTTCGGGCATAAGCCCTTTATCAGGAATGAAAGCTTATGCCGGAAACGTTGACTCTCCTCCTCAGATCCTGCCTGACCTGCTGTGCTTTTCCAGCACCACAGTTTTCAAATCCTCTTAATACTCCAGCTTAGGAAGCGACAGCCTGGAGCATCAGAGGTTGAGGGGTGACTTTGCATAAGATCATGAGGGGCATGGGTAGGGTAAATAGACAAGTCTTTTTTCCTGGGGTGGGAGAGTTCAGAACTATAGGGCATAGTTTAGGGTGAGAGGAGAAAGATATGAGACCTAAGGGGCAACTTTTTCACGCAGCAGGTGGTGCATGTATGGAATGAGCTGCCAGAGGAAGTGGTGGAGGCTGGTGCAATTGCAACATTAAAAAGGCATCTCGATGGGTATATGAATAGGAAGAGTTTAGAGGGATATGGGCCAAGTGCTGACAAATGGGACTAGATTAGATTGGGTTATCTGGTCGGCACGAACAAGTTGGACTGAAAGGTCTGTTTCCGTGCTGTATATCTCTATCTGAGATAAGAGTACCCAGCCCTAAGTAGTAGCTGTGATGTTTCTGGGAATATGAAACTGCAAATAACAGAAGGAAATTGGATTCAAAGGAAAGAAAAGTATGTTTCCATCTCTTAAATAGGTGCGAGATGCATGCAGTTATGATTCACCTATGCCTTGTGCAAGAGCATGAATGAAGAGCAACTGGACCATAAGACCATGAGTTTTTGATCATAGTTATGCTATTGGAGGGAGCACTAGAGCTTATCACAATTCACTCTTCTCATTCCATGATCCCTCAAATATCCAAGTTATTAACTACCATGTTAAATGCAAAATAAATATCTTGGATAGAATTGTAGCCAGTCTTAAGAATGTTTAAGTAAGCAATGTGTGTATTTTTGAAATGGCAAAGGAACAAGGTATAGGATCTGGCCAGGGTATGTATATTCACTTATAATGCTGTTACCTCACCTGAACTTTGCATGGGAATATATGCTGAGTACTCACATCCAGTTTATATTTGGTTCATTTAAATTAAAGGTGACAGATACAGTTTTAATGAAGAATGTGTAATTTCAATCTTTATTTCTTATTAGCGTTAGGAGCAGTGTCTGTCATTTTGGCTCTGAAGCAGGCCATATTATTTCATTTCTTTGTGGTCAGCTATTTTCCGAATGATTTAAAATTAACTGGAACTGACTGACTGACTGACAGAATTTTCCTCCCTCATGTTCCAGGGTTGTGGTACTTCTGATAAGCACACTTCAAAGCTTTGGCAGTCTTCATTTCACACAATCCAAAGAAATTGTAGAGAAAGGCAAAGATTAATGGCAAAGAAAAGGCAATAAATGTCTACCAGGAAGAAATCTCTGTCAAAAATAATAATTGCTGGAGTTTCGTAGCCTTTGAAACTTTTGGCTCTGTTGTAACGTTAATTTGCAAAATGATTTCCTCCTAATTTGCAATTAATTTTTTTGGTTTATTTCTGAAATCAGCGGCTACTTGTGGTTTCAAAAGAACATTATCAGTAATGTTAGAGACCAGATCAGCTTCCCCAAAATATATTGTGGATGTAGGGTCTAAGCTGGTTTCTATTTTATCTTAAAAGCAAGTGTGAGGGCGCTATTTTCCAGATATGATTCAATTGGTTAACCACTGCACCATAACCAAAACACACTTCATTTTGTTGCATTTTAAAAATAAAGACTCTGTATAACTTTTACTCTTTTGACATACTTAACAAGACAATGTATTATTTAACCACTAATCATCAACTGTTCCAATACAGGCAGCGTCCCAAAAACACGTCCTTTGGCAAAATGCAGAGTGGCAAAAGAGTTATTGTTCTGTCTCTCTCCAGTCCAGTAGAAAGAAATAAATCTGTCCCTTCTGATTTCTAAGAGGAAAGTTCACTGTGTAAGTCATCAATCTAGCAGTAGAGAGAACTCTAGCTGCCAGCTCTAGCAGCTAACATAACAATAAGAAACAACTGAAAGCAAAACCGAAGTCCTCTGGGTCTGTGTGAACTTGACTGCACCCATTGATGATTTTTCCTCTGAAAAAAACTCCCAGGGAGAAACCCGAAGCTATTAGAAGCTGCCAGTTGAGAGGAAAAACTTGGTACCACTGTGACAAGATCCCTCTTCATGAGGTTAAAAATCACAACACCAGGTTATAGTCCAACTGGTTTAATTGGAAGCACACTAGCTTTCGGAGTGACGCTCCTTCATCAGGTGATAGTGGAGGGCTCAATCCTAACACAGAATTTATATCAAAAATTTACAGTGTGATGTAACTGAAATTACACTTTGAAAAATTGATTGTCTGTTAAGCATTTCATCTGTTGGAATACAGTGATAGTTTCACTTCTTTCATGTGTAAATTACAAAACCTTTTCTTTAAAGTTGCATTCTCGGGTTAGCTGTTAACAATGGTGATAGCTAGACAATATGTTGAAGATGTTAGCCCCCTGTGTTCTCTGTCAATGCCATGATATTTAGATTGATTCTAATCTTAAAACTCCGCTATCTCACTTTTTACATAAATGCATGCAGTTTTTGAGCAAAGTACAATGTAACCCTGCAAGTACAAATTCACCCCACAAAATATGTGGGCCTCAACCAGGACCTTGGGTTCATGTCATATTACAGGTGACCACCATTGCATCACACGCGTCACACGCATCCACCCTTGTGGGGTGAATGTGTGTGGTGAGTGCAGAGTGTCTTAAGTCTGTCGGGGGGGGGGTGTAATGCAATGGTGGTCACCCTTTTTATAAATTTCTAACCTATGATAGAAATTTACCATGACCATCAACAAATATTTTAACATTCTTACGCAATATATTCAGCCATGTATCTGGCAAACCTATACTAGATTTAAATCAGCAGAAATTTTGACTTTTCTCAGAATTGATGTATTTTATTTTAGTGTGATTAGAAATAAATGTTATTGCACTTCTAAAATTATATGTGGTATTGGAGAATGAAAGATTCTAATCAGCTGCATATATTCTGTTGAGGTTGAACTAGAAAGATTGGCAGTCAGGCCAGCTAATGATATCTTGAGGTTTTTTTTTAAAAAAAGGGGATGGTAACTGGTGAGCATTATTGGTAATATTGGAGTAAGGCTACCATTGAAATAGCAGTCTGTCAGAAATGTGGAGAAATAGTACATTTTGAACAGCATGTTAAGTGTTTAAACAATATTTAATGAACCATAAACAGTGCTGAGAGGGATGAATTTGAGTAATTCAGTTGAAGGGCTTAAGCTATTTATCCACTTCTAATCACCACATTTCTCTTCTAGAATATGCTATTTCTATGGCCTAAGCAAATCAATTCTTTTTCAGAATAGATGAGTGTCGCTTATTGCTTAAATAACCTTGTTGAAAACTTTTTTAAAAAATTTGTTAGTTTGTCTTGAGTTTATTTCAATTCAGCTGTACTAATGTATTAAAACTATGACAAACTTTAAATAAAAAAATACTTGTCAAAACAGTCTTAGTCTTTAGTTGACTTCTCCATTAATTAAGCTGGAAAATGTAAAAAATATAGTTGGTCATTATGCTTCTGAGCAATGTGCTATCCACCTCCAGTAGACAATTGAATAATATTCAAAGATAAAATAATTGTAGGGTTGCAAAGAGGTGAGACTAAGTGTCTTGCTGTTGCATAGAGCTAGCATGGAGACTAGGAAACATGGTCTCCTTTTGTCTTATAACCGTTCTACAATTCTGTTTGATTCTATAAAACATTTGACAGAGGTTGCTGTGTGGGTAAGGGGGAGTGGGAAGCATTATGAAGCACCCATGAACGGAAGTAGAATTCAACCCCTTGTGTCGTCTCATTTTGCTTTCTAATCTTTAAAAGATCCTGTAAGCAATATAGAAAATGTATATTTAATTAGGGAATGGAATGTAATATCTCCAAATTTGCAGATGACACACAACTGGGTGGGATGGTGAGCAATGAGGAAGATACAGAGATGCCTTGACCTGACTTAGCAATGTTGAGAGAGTGGGCAAATGCAATGTAATAGGGATAAATGCGAGCTTATCCATTCTGGTAACAAAATCAGAAAAGCATGTTAGTACCTTTTTTGTATGGTGATTAATTGAGAAAGGGAACCGTGCAACAAGATCTGGATGTCCGTTTACACCAGTCACTGAAAGTAAGCATTAAAGGTGCAGCAGTAAGTGCAAAAGACAAATGGTATGTTGGCCATCATAGCAAGAAGGTTTGAGTACAGGAGCAGGGATGTCTCAGTCCTTGCTGAGACCACATCTGGAATAAAGTGTGTAGTTTTGGTCTCCTCCCTACCTGAGGAAAGACTGCAATGAAAATATACCAAACTGATTTGATTTTAGGTTAGGATATCTGGTCGGCATGGATGAGTTGGACATGCTGTGTTTCCCTGACATGTTTCCGTGCTGTACATCTCTATGACACTGATTTCTCTGAAGGCAGGACTGATGTATGAAGAGAGACTGGATTGATTAGGACTATATTAACTGGAGTTTTGAAGAGTAAGGGGAAATCTTCTGAAACCTAGAAAATTCTAACTGAATTAGACAGGGTAAATACAATGTTCCTGATTACTTGAGAGCCCAGAACCAAATCTTCAGATACTTGGTAGGAAAAAGATAAGGAGAAATTCCTTCACCCAGAGAGCAATGAGCTTATGGCATTTTGTGCCACAAATCAACTGAGACCAAGTATTGAGTGAAAGGATAAAAAGGAGTATGGGGAGTAAGTGGGAGCAGAGTGTTGAGCTGGTTGATCAGCTGTGATCATATTGAATGGTATGGCAGGCTCAAAGGGCTGAATAGCCTACTCCTCCTCTTTTCTATGTTGTATTAACTTTTTATTTGTTAATTTGTTAGTCTTTACCTGGCATGCAATGTGAACTCTCACATCATTGGCATGTCCTCACTAATTTCACATGGTCTGTAATTCAGTGCAGTCACTAGGAAAATATTTTCACTTGGTAATAGATGTTGCCCCAAACAAAGAATGTTAAAACTTGGCTGGTAATCAAACTGGCCATAGAAAGCCCAGCTTATATTTTTATTGTGCTATTTTTACAAAGTGTGAGTTCAGTCTTGTATGGAAAATTTACCAAGGTCACAGGTATTAATACAGCAATACAAGGAATATAATTTAAATTAGCATTTAATTCTAAAGGTTGAAGTACCATCTTAAAATGCCATTTTGTCCAACAACACAGCAATTAATTCATTAATTAATTAGAAATTAATTAAAACCAAAATATTCCTAGAGTGTGGCATCAGTGTTAGTAGTTTTCTTTTGAAAGTTTCCAAAATTGATGATCTTCTGTTTAATACAGATACAGGTTATTTAAAAATAAACCTTGCATGATCGCAATTAGATAATCCAACCATGTCCTACAAACATGCTTTGGATCTGTTTGTTGCAATTCATTCTTTTAAAGCATTCTTCACTAGTGATTGGAATGAATTGCAAGACTAGAAAAAGTATCACCGCTTCAAACTGGTCGAAGGCCCAACTAGGATGAATTCAGGAGATTATTCTTCATGAATCAACTTTTGGAATAGGCACCCACATAAAATAGGTAAGTCAGAATTGTTAGAATCAACAGCGACGTTTTGCTTTTATGCAGTACCTTCAGTAATAGCACATACTGCAAGGTGCTTCACCAGGAACATTATCAAAAAAAATCTAATGCCTGTAAGAACCCGGGGCAGGTAAGTAGGTTTTAAGCAGGACCGTAAAGAGAGAGGAGCAAATATATGGAATTCAGAGCTTGGGGTCAGGATACCAATGATTGAATAATGCAAACAGGAGTTGCACAAGTGACCAGAATTGGAGAAATACGGTCATCCTGGATCATTGTAGTACCGAAGGTGAAAGTTACTGAGATACAAAGGAGTTAGAACCAAATTCATATTACTCCTTCTTTAATTTTGGGCTGCTTTGGATACATGAGCTAATGTGGGTTGAATGACCTTTATTGTCTGTAATTGCCAGAGGTTGCACATGCTGGTGATAAATGGAACCGATTTAGCCAACTTTCTCTGGGATTTGTTACAGTATATTCAATCTCCTAGTACTTTTGAGATCAATCATCAGTTTCAGTAATGTTTCTTGATGCTAATTGAATCCTTTTTTCTCTCATGTTGTTCTTCATCTTACCATTAGTGATCCTGTCAGCTGATCTAGGTCTCCTTGGGCTTCAACTCTCCAATATCAAATATCACTGGAAATAGATGGGTAACAAAACTTGTATTTGTACAGCAATCTATCCCAAGGAGTTTGTCAAGTGTTATCAAACAAAACTTGACACTAAGTCACATAACACAAAAGTCAGATGGAAGATGTAATCTTTTTTTAAGGCCTTTCTTAAAAGAGCAGAGCTGGAGATGCTGAAGGGCTGTGTGGCTTATCAAACCAATGATGTTACCTTGGTACAGGGGAGCCATTCATGCAGTGTGAGGGTGTTAGTTAATATCAATGTTTGAATAGCAGGGGGCATCATAATCCAGGGAATAAACAAGAGCAAGAGTCCAGTTGACTATGTTGCCTGCCCAGAGCCCAGGTTTGGGATGGCTGCTCTAGGTTGGGGGAGAAAAAATATTTGTTTGTGGAAGTGGGCTTTGGTTATTGCCCAGAGGGCAGTTAAAAGTGAACCACAGTGCAGTCAGTCTGGAGTCACAATTAGGGCAGACCAGGTAAGGATGACAGCGTTCCTTCTCGAACGAACATCTGTGAAGCAGACCAAGGTTTTATGACGATTGACAGTGGTTATATGGTTACCAGTTGGCTGGCTTTAATTCCTTTAATTATTTTGGAAATAATTCAAATGTTCTATCCAATATGAGATTGGAGCCCATCTTCCCAAGACATTAGCCTTAGATTCTGAATTACAAGTCCAGATGAGTGACTCTGCCACTACATCTCCAACTTCCTCAAACTTGCAGAGGAACATGATGGATCCAGTGGTTATAATCCATGTAAGGATCAACATGTGTATGACCAGGAAAGAGGTTCCTTCAGGGAGCTTGAGTGGCAAAGACCTAACTCAAAAGACAACTCAAAGGTAATAATCTCTCTCATTACTTAAACCATGACTAATTTTGTATAGGTAAATGTGACTCGAGCTAAATGTATGGCTCAAAGATTGGCGAAGGAAAAATAAACTTGATTCATGAGGCATTGGTACTCATACTGGAGAAAACAAATTTGTGTACCATTGAAATGGTCTTCACCTGAGAAAATGTTGGGGCCAATGGTCTAGCATGTCACATGACTAAGGTGGTAGAGGGGATTTTAAACTAAATCACACATGGAAGATGAAAGTGAGATAGCAATAAGGGAAGTGGTGATCAGAGCATGGCAGAAAGGTTCAATGTAGACAAACTTAAGCATTCACCAGACAATGTCAGGGATGGCAAAAATGATTGGGGGTTGGTGGGGTGCTGGTGGGTGAGGAATGCTAGTGTACAGGCTCCACATCTGAATGCATGTAGCAATTATAACAAAACAGATGAATCGATAACTCCAAAAAAAGCAAAGATGTAATGATTATCAAATTAAACAAAGATTTAGATACAAGATGTCAAAATCTAGGGCCTGAAAATTCAAGGTTGCATTACGGTTTGGAAAGATGGAAAGTTAGAAAAAGATAAAAATGCAGCTCTGTTAATGGTTTTTTTTTATTGGAGGGAGTCCCTACCCCTTATTCTTCTGGAATGTAGCAACCCTATCTCAACGGCATTCAGATCATTATTATTCACTTGAGTGGGCACCGTCTTGTAGATCTGCTTTTGACATTATTTGGACAAATTATATTGGCATATGTAGCCTGGAAGAATACATTCACTGTTTTCAGGGTAGTTTCATAGAGCAGCATGTTCCAGAGCCAGCCAGAGAGCAAGTTATTTTAGATTACATAGTGTGGTTTTGGACAGGATTCATTAATGATCTGAGTAAAGGTGTCCTTGGGTAGTAGTGATCCTAATGTGCTTGAATTTTACATTTTATTTCAGAGAAGAGTGGGTCTAAGACCAGTGCTCAAACTTAAAGGTGACTTATAAAGACCATGCTGACTGAAGAGAACTGGGGAATTAGGTTAAGAAATAGATCATTAGAGATGTAGTGGCAGACATTTAAGGGACCTATTTCATAACCATCAAAGATACCATCCAGTGAAAAAGAGAGACCACATGTGAAGAACATCCTCTATGATGCCTAAAAGAAGATAGCATCTAATTCAAGGAAGTAGCATTCTGTGAGCCAAAGGTTTGGACAGAATATTAAAATAGAAGCACTAAATTATGAAATGAATAATGAGGAATAAGTTAGGGACTAAGTGAAAACTAGCTAGAGATATAAAAACAGCAAGAGTTTTTACCAGAATTTAAAAATGAAAGCAGTAACTAAAGCAAATGCTGGTTCTCTACAGAGAGCCTGAGTGATTATTGACAAATAATAAGGAAATAGAAGATTAATTGAGCAGATATTTTCGATCCCTCTCAGTGTAGACGGTATAGGGAACATTTCAAAAATTAATCTGAATCAGGAGTCGAAACTTAATTACAATTGTCACAGAAAAGATATTAAAAGATTGTCAGAACTAAAAGCTGGCAATTCTCCAGTCCTGGTGGGTTTCAACTGAGAGTCTTCAAATAAATTGGTGCTGAGGTAAACCTGCATTGGCTTTATATTTTCCAAAATCCCCTCTCTACTGGGAAGAACCATGAAGCTAGAAAATTAATGAATTGGACTCTTCCAAGGATGGAGGAAAATCCGGTGACTACAGGCCAGTTAACTTGACATCAGTCTTGGGAAAATGTTAGAAAATGTCATTGAAGTTGTAGTGGTACATTTTAGAAAATCTCAATGCAATCTGATAGTCAACACTTCTTTTTGCAAGCGAAATCATGTTTGGTTAAATTCTTATAGGAAGGTGAATATCTTGTACTTAGGTTTCCAGAAGGCATTTCACAAGATGCCACATCAAATGTTACAACACAAAATAAGAACTAGTGCTGTGGGGCAACATACTAATGTGGATAGTGGATTGGTTATCCAACAGGAAGTAGAGTAGGGGTAATAGGTAATTTTTGTGTTGGCAGTATTTAACAAGTGGCGCGCCAGGGGATTCAATGCTTGGCCACAACTATTTGCAATTTGACTAGGATGAAGGGACTGAATTTACGGTCTAAATTTTACTAATAATACAAAGGTGGTAAAATAAGTGGTGAGGATGATGTCACAATTCTGCAAAGGTATATGATATGTCAAGTGAATGGTCAAAAAAAATTTGCCAGATTCAATATTATATGGTATAATATGAACTTGTCCACTTTAGTAAGAAAAATTTATGTATATTGTTTAAGTGGAGAGAGACTGCAGAAATTTGAGATACACTGGGATCGAAGTATCCTGGTACATGAATTATGTTTTTTTTTGGAGTATTTAGGTAACAGCAACTAGATAGGATGACATGTGGAATGCTGTTTAGTATAAGAGGAAGGAAAGGCTAGGAGTTCTTTTTCTCTGGTGCATAGGAGGTTGAGAGGTGACCTTTAGCGGTTTATAAACTCATGAACGGTATAGATAGGGTTAATAGTAGGTATCATTTCCCTAGGATGGGGGGTTTCAAGACTAGAGGGCATATTTTTAAGGTGAGAGGAGAGAAATTTAAAAAAGGCATGCAGGGTAATTTTTTTTAAGAGGGTGTTTCGCATGTGGGAGAAACTTCGAGGAATTGGTGGATGTGGGCACAATTACAACATTTAAAAGGCACTCTAACAAATAGATAAATAGGAAAGGTTTGGAGGGATATCAGCCAGGAGCAGACAGGTAGAACTAGTTCAGTTTGGGATTATTTTTCGGCATGGACTGGTTGGATTGAAGGGTCTGTTTCCGTGCTGTATGATGCTAAGACAAAATACTGCAGAAATTGGAAACCTGAAATAAAAGTAGATTGCGCTAGAGAGGCCTAACGGGTTGGTAGCATCTGTGAACGACCAACAGTTCGGAGAAGAATCATATTGGATTTGAAGTGTTAACTCAACTCATCAGACCTGCTGAGTTTCTACAAAATGTTCTCCTCCTCTTATAAAACTAAGGATGTTTTGCACCAGTTGGAAAAAGTATAGATGAAGCTATATCTGGCACACTGTTTACAATTTTGCTCTCTTTGCATTCCATTAAAATCAGTTCTGAAAAAGTTCACTCTGCTTCCTGGAATGAGGGTGTTATCCTTTTGAGGAAATATAAGACATACCATATCCACTGGTATTTAGGAGAGTGAAAGGTGATAGTGTTGAAACATATAGGATCCCTAGGGAACTGACCCTCTGAAGAGTAACCCATCCAGACCCAATTCCCTCTGACTAATGCATCAAACATTATGGGAAATTTAGCACAGCCAATTCACCTGACTAGTGGGGTACTAGTAGGGATCAGTACTAGAACCCCAGCTAATCAAATACACATTTAATGATTTAGATGGAACTAAATGTAATATCCGCAAACTTGCGCAATGTTGGAAGGGTGACTGTGAGGGGGATGCAGAGTTTTGCAGTGTGATTTGGACAGGAAGTGAGTGGGCAAATGCATGACCGTTTAGTATCATGTGGGGAAATGTGAGGTTATCCACTCTGGCAGCAAAACTAGGAGAGTAGATTATTTGGTTGTAAGTTGAGAGGGGAAAATGTTCAATGAGACCTGGGTCTCCTTTTGCATCAGTTGCTGAAAGTAATCATGCAGATGCAGCAGGCAGCTATGAAGGCAAACTCTTGCCTTCATAGCGAGAGGATTCAAGTACAGCAGCAAGGATGTGTGTAGTTTTGGTCTCCTTATCTGAGGAAGGATGTTCTTCCTGTGGAGGAATTGAGCAGAAGTTTACCAACTTTATTCAGAGGGTGGTAGGGCTGACCTATAAGGAGCAATTGAGTTGATTAGGATTGTAATCACAGGGGTTTAGAAGATTGAAGCCGGGGGGGGGGGGGGAAGAAAGAAGAGGTCATAGAAGCTGATAAAATTCTAACAAGACCAGACAGATTAGACGTGAGAAAGATGTTCCTGATGGAGCGGACTTTAGAACCAGGAGTTATTGTTGCGTCGTGAATCACCTTGGGGCATGTAGTTCATGCTATGGGTACACTTGTTTAGTTGGACTTTCCTTGTAGCAAACTGGGGAGAAGTTTTTTAGACTTATGTACTTTGCATGAAGACATTTTCTGACTAAAGCAATTTATTTTATTTTGCTGTGATCTCTCCAGGTAAATTTAGAAAATAATCATTTCGCACAGTGTTTCCTTGGAAGCTCTTTTTAGCTGCGTGCTTGTAGAGTTTAACACAAACACTTTAGAATTAAATTTCTCAAAGATTTAAACTTTGCAATTACTAATCATTTGATAAATAATGAAGTTATCAGAAATGTCAGCAATAATGTTGTCGTGCTGAAGAGCTGAATATTGTGAAAGATTAGTGTTGTGTTTCGCTGTCAATAGACTTTTTAATAAATGGACTCATGGTATCATCATTGTCTTAAAGCATGTGAAAGTCTCCTACTCCAGCTTACCTCCAATCACTGGAAGCATGGTGCTGTATTGGTAATATACTCCTTTTATTGAAAGCTGGCAACTTGGTATTAGCCCAGACATTTGAGACTGAGAAATGTAATATTCATACATAATATATAGTTTTTACTAATGTCTGTCTGTTTAGACTCTTTATTATCATGACCAGTAAGTTAATATTAGCAGTACCATTTTGCTAGTTGGAGTCATACTAGGTGCATAGGAAGATGGTTGTAGCTGTGGGTCAGTCATCTCCGCTCCAGTGTGTCTCTGCAGGGGCTCCTCAAGGTAGTGTCCTTGGCTCAATCATCTTCAACTGCTTCATCAATGACCTTCCCTCTATCATAGATCAGAAGTGAGAATGTTCACCAATAATTGTGCGATATTCAGCACCATTCGCGAATCCTCGGATACTGAAGCAGTCCATTTTTAAATACAAGATCTGGACAACGTCCAGGCTTGTGCTGACAAGCATCAAGTAACATTCACACCACGCACTATGCCAGGCTATGACCATCTCCAATAAGAGACAATCTAACCACTGCTCCTTGACCTTTAATGGTGTTACTCCCTCACTGAATCCCCTACTACCAACCTCCTGGGAGCTACCGTTGATCAGAAACTCAACTGTACTTGCCATATAAACATTGTGGGTACAAGAGCAAGTCAGAGGCAAAGAATATTGCTGCAAATATTTCACCACCTGACTCCCCAAAGCCTGTCCATAATCTTGAAGGCACAAGTGAGAAGTGAGATGAAATGCTCCCCACTTGGCTGGATGAGTGCAGCTCCCACCGCGTTGAAGCTTGATACCATCCAGGACAAAGCAGTCCACATCCACTCACTCCACAGCAGCCGCAATGAATACTATCTACAAGATTCACTAATAAAGGATTTTTTTGTGAATAAAGTATGTTTTTGCAGCAAGAACAATTTCACCAAAGATCCTTGGACAGCACCTTCCAAACCCACAGCCACTTCCCACGCCCACCAGAAAGACAAGGGGATGGATTACATGGGAATAACACCACCTCCAAATTCGCTCCAAGCTTCTCACCATCCTGATGTAGAAGTATATTGCTGTTCCTTCTCTGTCACTGGGTGAAAATCCATGAATTCCCTCAAGGGCACAGTGGGCCACCCTACAGCAGGGTGGACTACAGCGGTTCAAATAAACAGCTTGTCACCACCTCCCTTAAGGACAACTAAGGACTGGAAAAATATGCTAGCAAGCCACTTCCTGTGAGTGTTATGGAGCAAAATAAGCAAACACTCTCATTACTAGTTTAAAAGTCACTTTTTAAAAAAGAAACTTGTGTGCACATAGGGTTATATTTACTCCAAATCATCTCCTCCATGAATGTAGCAGAAACTACTCCTAATTGGAGTGTAGACTGTTGCATTATGGTCAAGTTATTTTCTCAATGATTGAATTCCTTGCATACTATGTTGCTGATTTCTCTGCTGGCTGGCCTTAATCCTGAAGATTTGATCATTTGAAATTTGCTTCTATTTACATATTTAATCTAGATTGAGGACCCAGTTAAACACTGATTTAACAATGGTTAATATTCATCTCCTCCCTTATATTTTTTTCTCTGCCTACTTACAGTATCTCATACCCTTTTGAGGAATACCCATTTCAATTTGCTCTCTGCCCCAGAGCAACCATTTCAAGGACTTTGTATTTCTCAGCCAGTCCCAGTAACTTCTCTCTTTTAGGAGATTTGGGTACTGACTTTCCAATAAATTCTTATCACTGGAAACATACATTCATTCACTTCCACCATTTCAAAATGTGTGGGTCTCCAGGTATGACCAAATCTGTTACCACTGGGTTTGGTGCTCCATGTGGGGTTGCTTGGGAGTAGGGGTTTGGCAGTTAACTTCATAGTGAACAAGTGGTGGATGCCATTTGCCTACATTTTAGCTCTCACTGTTGGGATATTGTGGTGTGATTCCGTTTGCTTTCACGCGAAGTTTCAGGGCTCCGGAAGCTTGCAATTTCAAGTAAACCTGTTGTACTATAACCTGGTGTTGTGACTTCTGACCTTTGCCACCCTAGTCTAACAACGGCACCCCCACATCAATACGACTTCATTTGGAAGGTTGGTTCCAGTTATAGTCAATGAAGATATACAAGACAAAGCTGGATTTATTGCCAGCTCTTTAACCACACGGAGCAAGGGAAGGCAGGGTTTAATCGTCCCAAACTCTAGGACAATACCTGGAATTGTTGAGATACTGCTATATTACAAAGCTCACAGATGCAATATCTGGATCTCCAGCAGCAGCACCTGAGATGTTGCCTGTTTCGGGAATCTGAGTTGGTGCTGCCAACCCTACTGAGCACTGGGTGAAGAATGCTGCCTTGTATTCTGAGGGAGTGCTGGTAGGCAAGTACTGGATTTGGATCTGCCCATTTTAAGTTGTATGCTGTGCTTGATGTCAGAGGCATGAAACTGAGGGGGCAGACTGGAGTAAACCAATGTAAAAGGTGCAGCTTGCAGAAATAACACTTTGCAGCCAAGGAGAAAAGAAGTGGCCCTGGGTTGCATAACAAGCAACAAGAAAAAGAAGGTCTTCGTTAACATTGTTGTGAATGAATAGACATTTGGACACAATTAAACATTTGTGCTCCTGTAAATCAGCTGAGTTTTGCTTTTGAACTGTCGATCACTTTATAAATAAAGTATATATTTATATATAAAACAAATCAAATTAAATTAATTTTAACAATCTACTGTATGATGTCATTTAGAAAACTTCAAGTAGAACAGAATGCGTTGCCAAGTAGGCCATGAATTAAACAAAGACTAATTTATGGAACGATAAGGCTTCAGATGTTTATTATGAAAACCTTGTGTGACCAGACATAAAATGTGTAGACTTACCAATTATATTTCGGAGTATAATGCTGCATTATAATCATGGTTGTACTTTTTTTTAAAAAAACCCTGCTTTAAAGATCTATCTTTTTTCCATATGATCAACTTGGCAAAAGTACAGTGGGATTTCTTCATGACAGTGAATAACAGGATGCTATTGCATCTAATTTTTAAAAGAAACACGTGGGAAGGGAATTTACATCTGGAAGTATAAGCAGCAAATAGATTGTCATACCTCTACTTGTTTTAACATGGATCTGCAGTCATTTAATCCACTGGCAGTGACAAATTGAAACCATATTTTCTGTACTTAAACATTTCGAATTGAGGTGAATTGTTTTGTCATGCTATTCTTGCTGTGTGTTCTTTTCCACCCTCCATAAATTTGAGCTCATCACAGATTCTGCTGTCCATATCTAAACTTGCACAAAGCCCAATCAACCCACTACCTAATGCTTGCTTATCTGCATTGGTTCCCAGACCCGCAAAAGCGTGGAACGCACTGCCTGCAACAGTCGTAGACCCGCCAACTTTCAGGGCATTTAAATGGTCATTGGATAGACATCCGGATGAAAATGGTGGATCAGCTTCGGATTGATTTCACCGTTCGGTACAACATCGAGGGCCAAAGGGCTTGGACTGCGCTGAAGTGTTCTATATTCTAAAACCTCAGTTTTTAATATTTGCTGCTAATGCTTCAATACCACCATAACATTACTCCACTCCGTCTCTGAATTTATTCTGCAATAAAATTCCTGAAGCGGCCCTGTGTTCCATTAACTCAGTCCTGTTGCACTCCACCAAATCATTTCTACGTACAATGGACAGCCATAGTGCAGCCTGCATTGCTAGGTCCTAAGCTAAGTCCCTCCGTTTTAAAGCTTTGCCTTTCCTTCTCAAAGATGATTCTTAAAGTCTAGCTGTTTACCATGTTTTTTTGTGCTACAGATAGATCTTTAATTGGTTCAGTATCATGTTGATTACACAATATGATTAAGGCTTGGAATATCTTACTACATTTAAGGGGAGACAAATTATTCTTAATAATCCACTTTGAGCTGTTGATTTAGAGTCTAGATTCTTCATTCTTCGAGGGTAGGGGAACATTTATTGTTCACTGAGCAAGCAATAGGGTCAGCTTTGAATTGACTTTCAGTGTTATCTTGTATTAATGTCTCCACCATGGACAAATAGGTACATGCTTGACTTAACCTCAAGGTATTTATGTAATCTGCAGAGTCTGCAGATTCAGTCTCACTGTTTATGAAGTTTTCAGGGGTAGGTATTTGTGTGCTGGGCAACAAAGACCATAAGATGCTGGAGCAAAAATAGGCCATTTAGCCTCTTGAGTCTGCTGTGCCATTCCGTGAGATCATAGCTGACCTGATGATCCTCAACTCCACTTGCCTCCATCATCCCCATCACTCGTGATTTCTTTACTGAATAAAAATCTGTCTGTCAGCCCTGAATATACTTAATGACCCAGCCTTAACAGCCCTTGGTGGCAAAGAATTCCACAACAGCTCATTTCTTCAATGCACAAAATGTGGTAAAGATTCAATGACGCAGTAAGCCTCCGGTTTTAGAGAGATGCAATACACCAATGCTAAGCTACAATATTGACTGACTAGCCAAGGCAGAGTTCTGTGTCTGAAAGAGAACCTGGCTCCCTAGTGTCTAAATTTCAGATTTTATTGCTAGTGGAAGATTGATGGAAGGCTGGATCTTTGTTCACATTAGAAAATTGGAAATATTTTTATCTTTGGGTCTGTTGGGAAGTTTTTTAGAAATTTCACTTTTCATCAGTTGCAACCAGATGGGATTCAATGCAAATAACAGCATGAGCCTGCCCCCTTTTAATGTTCTTCTTAATCTGAAATGGGCAGCATTAAAAATGCTGAAGTTACCTTCCATCTATGCATAAAGTGTAGTATAGCACCAACTAGTCTCCCTCAACTTCTTCTTCGTTACAAAGAGTAAGGAATAGTCTTTGAAAATAAAACTGAACTTAAGTCGACTTGGGTTTCCCTTGTCTCCTTATTTCTTCAATTCATGTGACTGGCCCGTGAGCCTAAATTGGGAAGGCCTATACCATACCAGAGCATTGCAGTCACTGTTAACATACTTTGTCTGGAGTTGTACTCTGGGACAGACTAATTTCTTCAAAATAAAAATGCATAGTCAGAATCAGAACACTGTTCACATTGTCTTAATAATTTGGTCCACTTTTATAATGTTATTTCCTGCAAATTTTAGGCTGTCTATTGTTAACTTTAATTTTTTTTTTCTTACAAGAAAATGTCTTCGTTAAATAGCAGAAAGGACTTCGATTCAAATATTGTTCTTGCAATACAGTAGACAGCAACTGGCCAAGTCGATTGAAAAAGTGCAAGTTGCTAATTGTGTTGGTACATATGGTGCAAAGACAGCAGCTTTTAATGGATGTGTTGCCATTTCGCAGGGCACTTTCTCTCTCGCAGTCTTGTCACACGTTGGGTAAGGAGGTGGTGAAGTTCCAAATAAGTGCTAAATTGGCAAAGAGGCTGTGCTGCCAATCCAGTGTTATGCATTTATAGTTGTAGCATAATGCAGAATAACTTAAACCCCATTTTTGTGTCACATAATATAATTTGTATGAAATATTGATAAAATTGATCTTTTTGGCATTGATAACTGTCTGTTTAGTGATACACGGCTGAAATTCTGTGAAGATGAAAACAAGACCCACATTATATACCTGATGTTAATGAGAAACGCAGATTATTGGCTCCATAACCTGTGGAGATACAAAGTGAGCACCATCTGACTGAAGTTTTTTAATGCTCACTGATCTTTCCTTTTCACCCTTCATCCCTTTTTTTAGATAATATTGTATGATGCCAATATCTCGCTGTTTCATCATAATACAGACCATTAATGATCTTGAGTAATTTGGTGATGTTAATAGTCTCCCTCAGTTCAAGAAATAGCCATTTCCTTCAGAGGTCCGTGGACTGCTTGCTACTTTACAATAATGTCCAATGTACCTCGTTGGCTGTTAAGTACTTTTGTGACACCCTGAGAGCATGAAAGGTGCTAGAGAAGGCGTCTTTCTGTTGGGCAGCAAGCCAAGCAGTGATTTCTCTGAAACAAGTGAAAGGCACTAACTAACTTTTAACCTCTTTTTAAAAATTCAATTTTTTTTCATCTTTGAAAAAAAATTTTCTCTACAAAGAAACATGCAAACTACACAGGGCTGACAGTCCAACACCCATAGCTTTTGTGATAATCCTGAACATTGCATTCAGCTTGTCACCATCTGCACGATTATGAACATCTGTTTGCTTTCAACAACAGATATGTCCACCACTATGAATTAATTTCTAATGTTATTCTAGTAACCTTTGAAACCAATTGTGTTTATAAAGAAAAACACTAAGCAATTACAGTACATAAAATACTCTCCCTTGTAGTTTTAGAAACAGTAAATATTAAATTTGCATGGCTGCCAAATATTATTTTAGCCTATTTAACTGTACCTCCTATTTGAGGTCATCTGAATAAAAACCACTTTACAAAAATTCAATGAGTTTTTATTTTAATGAGAAATGTGTTAAGGCTGTAATCTCAGAATTGTGGTGATATGTCATCTACTCTAGCAAGCACTGAATCTCTGTGAATTGTCATGATAGTCAGAAGGGAAATGTTAGATGTGGAAAACAGTCTACATTTAATGAGTGTTTTAGGAAACTATCGCTTGTAATACAGGGTAGATTGGAATTTTCTTGCGAGAAGCTGTCCAACATTTATAAATAATGGCTGAATAAGAAGAAAAGAACCTCCCTCAGGAAGAAAACATAAATTTCACATCAGTCATCCTTTCGATTGACTGACCGTATAATTAAGTGTCTTATTTCTGATAGGTGAAGGGGATTCTCGTGGCTTCCAATGATAGCTAGTAAACATCTAGTGTAGCTGGGTTGTTTTGACGGTCCTGTTTCATACTTTAGGTGTTCTATCTGGCAGAGTTATGTCAGGAGACAAATTTTAGTTTCTCTGTGGCTTATGTCGATGCACAAAATTGCATCTTTGAAAGATGGTGTGGTAGTAATGCCAGTGGACAAGTAAACCAGAGACCAGGCTAGTGATCTGGATACATGGATTCGAATCCTGCATGTATCCAGATCACGAGCCATGGTATAAGTCTGGAACTGAAAGCTAGTCTCACTGATAGTGACCAGGGAATTAGCATCGATTTGTTGCAAAATGCCATCTGGTCTGCTAATGTCCTTGAGGGAAAGAAATCTGTCTTCCTCGTCTAACCTGAACTACATGTAGCACCAGACCCACTGCAATATGATTGACGCTTAACTGCCCTTTTGAAGTGGTCTAGCAATACACTCTGTAATCAACTATTTTAGCTAGAGTGGTGTGTACAGTTCTGGAATCCATTTCTAAGAGGGATGTAATAGCACTGGAGACAGTACAGGGGAGATTTACCAGGGTGATACAGGGCTGAAGAGTTTTAGTTTAAAAACAAAGATTAGATTGACTGACTGGGCTTGTTTTCCTTGGAGCAGAGGAGATTGAGATGTATAGAATTGAGGGGCATATCCAAGGTAGACAGGAAGAAAGTTTTTTTTCCCCTTGGTGAAGAGATCAAAGAACAGGGGCCATGGATTTAAGATACAAGGAAGGAGGTTCCAAGGATGCAAGGAAACTTTTCACGTTGAGGGTGTTGCGAAATCTGGAACTCGCTCCCTGAAAGCCTCCTAACATTTCAGTATTTAGGTGTGTCCTTGCAATACCAGGCATACAAAGCAATGGGCCAAATAGTTAGCTGGTTTTTGGCCAACACAGATTCAATGGGCTGAAGGACTTTTTTTCTATGCCATAGCTCTGACTCCATGGCTCTACTGCACTGTAGAAGTTCAAGAACAAGGCTTACTCGTACCTCCTTAAGGGCCTTTACTGCACTGTTATGTTCTAATTGGGCGTGAGTGCCAAATTTTGCCCTTGCCAGCCTTGGCCCGCAAGAAGGAATATAAGAAAGAAAAACCTGAAAGCAAGATCTCTTGGACATTTTTACTGCATAAATTGAGGATTAGAAATTAATAAATGTGTGCCTAAGCAACAGTGAGTGGTGTGCATGGCCATGTTTCTATCAGAACTGCCTGTATCTGGGTAAAGGTTCCAGTGTAAAGATTTGCACTCCCACCCCATTCCAATTCCTGGCAACGCTTTTAGCACATACAACATTGAAGTTACCCTAAATGAAATTGGACTCTCCAGACTATCATGCAGAATCGCTGTCATTTGATATTTAAAAAGGTGCTTCAATATGGAGCTGGGTTGGCAGGAGTTCTAAAGATCATTGATTTAACTTAATTCTTCCCCATTCCCCAGGACCTATGTGAAAGTTGGTGCTGGGGAGACCACTAGCAAGTTGGCGACATGCTAATGTGGCCCGATTCTAGTTGAGCTGATAATGTCTGGTGCTGCCTCCCACAGCACCATCAATCTCAGTCTTGAACACAAGCCAAAAGGACCCAAAAACTGAAGTAATTGCGGAAGCTGGAAATCTGAAACAAAATTAGAAATCGCTGGAAAACCTCAGTGGGTCTGGCAGCATCTGTGGAAAGGATTCTGAGTTAATGTTTCGGGTCCACTCACTGGACACGACATGTTAACTCTGAATTCTCTCAACAGACACTGATACACCGGCTGAGATTTTCCAGCGATTTTTCTCTTTTTGTTTGACAAACCCAAATGCATTTCCATGTGTAAACTGCCAGGACAAAATATTGTGAATGGGTCAGATCAGTTGGTAATTAAGCTAATAAGCAAATCTATAGTTGACAAAGTGAATCAAAAGTGGATGAAAGAACCAATCTGGAATGTGTAACTAAATCCTTCTTCAGCAATCGGCTAAAGTAACAAATAATTTATTCTCTATTGTTTATTTTGATGTTCTTTCTTGTTCCAGTTCAAGTAAATGACTAAAATGAAATGTAAAGATTCATTTTAAAAATAATAAATTCCAAACTATCTCCATCTCTAACGAGAGAGAGTCTAATCGGAGCTCTTTGACATTTAGTAGCAATGCCATCACTGAATTCCTTCCAGTATCAACATACTGGGGTTACCATTGACCAGTACTGAACTAGACTAGCCATGTAAGTACTGTGGCAAGTCAGAGGCTAGGACCTCCTCAGAGTCTTTAATACCTACAGGTCGCAAGTGAGGGATATGATGGAATGCTTCCCACTTCCCTGTATGAAGTTAAAAATCGCACAACATCAGGTTAAAGTCCAACAGGTTTATTTGGAAGCACTAGCTTTCGGAGCACTGCCTTTCATCAGGTGGTCCTCCAATTCCTTTCAGGATGAATGCAACTCCAACCACGTTAAAGATGCTTGACATCATTTAGGGCAAAGCAGCCCCCTTGATTGGCACTGCATCCACAAACCTTCATTCCTTTCACCACCAACATTCAGCAGCACCAGTGTTTGCCATCTGCAAGATGCGGTGCGGAAATTCTCCCAGGCTCCCGAGACAGTTGCCTTCCAAACCCACAACGGTTGGCATCTAGAAATAGAAAGGCAGCAGACGCATGGAAACATCACCATCTGCAAGTTCCCCTCCAAGCCACACTCCACCTTTAATTTGGAAACCAATTGTTGTTCCTTTAGTGTCGCAGGGTCAAAATATTGGAATTCCTCCTCACGGCATTTTGAATCTCCCACAGATTGCAGCAGTTCAAGAAGGCAGCTCACCCACCATTTTCTTGAAGGCAACTAGGGATGGGCAACAAAGTGTTGGCCAAGCCGCCATTGCCCATAACCCATACACAGATTTTTATTTTTATTTTAACAAGCTAGCCTTTAGACTGAACGTTGCCTTTGTAGTTCAGTGGGGTCAGCATATGTTCATAAGTTGACCTTCATTGGTAAGTAAACAAGGTTTTGTAGTGAATGTTGGGGGAGAAAAGAAACACAAGATGTAGTAAGGTTTTACTTTCTCCTGCTGTATTTCAAATGGAGTTTAACAGAGAATGACTTCCATCTAGGCCATGGAACTGTTCAAAAATGGGGAGATCATCCATTCGAGAAAGGTTGTGCTCCTTATTTCGCTGATAAGATATCACGAGCTCCTTTGAGCATTGCCGCTTTGGCTAGGGATTCAACCCTTTGTTTTTGTGGGTATGAATTTCTGACCTTCCTGGTTCTAAGCTGAGAAGTTTGCAACCTTGGCAAAACTGATTTGAATTCCTGAGCAAATAGCAATAGTTGAGATGTGACCTTCTGAAGAAAGATGTTCTGCTGAACTGGTTCAAGATGGGAGTGGGACGCCTGTGTGAAATGAGGGGGGCAGAAAGGAGAATACTGCGGAGAATGGACTGGAAAATGGGGGAAAAAGTGAGGCAAACTGGCTGATAGCATGAGAAGATACCAGTGGCGATCAGCTGGAGTTGGTGAGGCTGAAGCATTTCTTTGTGTGAAAAGAGCTCCTCTTTAATGTGCTCATCCTGAACTAGAAACAGTGACTTTATTTATTGGTTTCAGTTATGTGGCATTTACCATCTGACTTGGGAACATCGAAAAGGGAGTTTGAAACCATTTCAACCCAGTTCTACCCTTGAAATCGATTACGGCTGATCTTGATCTTAACTCTCTATCCATCTTTGGTTTCATAAACATTTTGAAGCATTGAGTTTGTGTTTTCCAGTACTAGTTTGAAAAACTGCTCAAAAACTTCACTGCTAAGCATGTACAGCGCAACTTCAATAATCCGTTTGTGACTGAAGAATGAAAGGTTTCCTGACCACCTTGGAAGCAAAAAATGCCCAGGCACAAGAATACTACAGCCAAACCCTGTACCAGAATGGCTCAAAAGCAGCAAAGGGATAACAATAATTGCACCATCTAGTGAGGCTCCCCTTGAAAGAGTTCTATGGACCGCAGTAAAGAACTCTAGGGAAAACAAAATAAATCTCCTTGAAGTAGCAACCAAAGAATAACGATTTATGGGAAGCCAAAGCAGCAGATTTTGATGACAGCTGGCAAACCAGTCAGGGAACATATCAGCAAAATGAAGAAGGAACAGTTTGACAGAGTGAATACCAAATGCCCTCAACAGCACCTGACCTCTCTGCTCATGGATTCCAATCCTATTTTCTGCAGGAACGTCCCTTAAACCAAAGGAAGACCAACCCAAATCTGAAGAGAAGATCCCATTATTCCTACTTTTAACTGGAAGCGACAAGCCCAGCCGCTGGACCTTTCACCTCCTGCCCAGATCTGACCTGTAAAATACCATTGGTTTCAACTCCCTGTATGCTACATTTCAGTACATCAACAATTAGTGGAAAAGTATTGGCCTAGCAAAGTTTGTTGAAATGAAATTATTTTTCTATGTCCACACGAGTCGATAGAAGAGGATCTTTTATCTGAAGCACCTTACAAGCATAAAGATAAATTTAGGGACCTCTGTCGATCTTTTGGTCATTGCTTTTGATGTTGCTTGGTCAGTTAATTATACTGAATGTGTTGCTGGAAAAGCACAGCAGGTCAGGCAGCATCCAGGGAACAGGAGAATCGACGTTTCGGGCATAAGCCCTTCAGTTAATTATACTGGACTTGCTGGATATGGGAGCAATGCCATCATTTGCCAATCACTTTTTTTTTTGGCTTTAAACCTTCTCCTCCCTGCCCCTTTATGGCAAGATTGTGTTAATGTTTTAAAACTACTTTTCTAGATTAATGTTTGTTACTTGCTCCTAGCCTCAACGCTAGCATGTGGAGTTTTCAGTTTTTTCCTAGAAGCCTTGAACCCTGTTTCACCTTGTGCAAGATCATGGAACAGAAATGAGTCACGAATGCTGGTCTTGCCAATGATGTTCATATGTCACAAGCATAGATGTGTATAGTACTGAAGTATATTGTGAGAAGTGATCCATGGTGATGAGACCATCAAATAGGCAGTCAACTCTTCTCTTTTCCCTGCCCACTCCCACACCCCAAAAATCTATTTCTGAAGCCTTCTATCTTTTTTGTGTAAGCCTTTTTTTTTACGTGCTCCATCCAATTGTGGTATAGAGTGCTTCACTAAATTGAGTGTATTAGTGTCGGGAAAACATGCTGGTGCGAGCAGGCATGGTAAATGCCTGGCTGGGTGATTGCTCTGTCCATTTCAAAATTGACTAATTATTTCCACTCCAGTCCTTGGCATTATTTTGACTTTCATGATTTTACTATCAAGCCAAACTGCAATTGTTTCTTAGAATTGCCCCATAGTGTGCTTCAGTGACTTGCTTCTGGAAGCAGCTTGTGAATTATTCCATGAGGTAGCCACCGTGTTGAAAAGGTTGATCCCTTTAGATGTGTTTACAAAGTATATGTAAGACAGATTTACACAATAAACCAAATTACTTCCTGGAAAAGTAAACTCTGCAAACAACATTGTGAGAAATTGGAGTTTGTCTGCCTCCAAATACAGTATGTGTACTGTTCGACTGAAGAGTCCAATATGTTCGTTTGAAGTCTCTAAAGGTGATTTGAATGACCTTTTTTTGAAGTTTCAGTTTGGGAGCAATGGCCTTCAAGAATTCTTTCTGGTATTGTGCACATTCTTAACTGATGACTTTGTGTTTACTTGCTGTTTTTGACTTTTTTTTAATGTTGGATTTTTATAAGGCGAGGCATATTTTACCCAAGGCTTAAATATATTGTCTTCCAATTTGTTCGTTTATGTTCTATTTGACATATGGCTCTGTATGCGTTCTTACTGACAATATCAGATGTGACCACATGTAGAGGTGGAAAGTGCCATGTATAATTTCTGGCATTCCATGTGAACATGGGAGTAAGAGCAGTCTATTGCACAACTTCTTTTAACTCTTTATTTAAATGTTTACAAATCGATCTTAATTTGAATGTTGCAATAAAGCATAAAAGTAGATATCACCTCCTTATTTTCATACATAAACTTATAACACTGGCTGTCAAGTGGAAGGAGAACTCTATGCACAGGCTAAGTGAATCCCACAGGGAGGAAGATAGATTTTTGGCAGATATTTTGGACTTAATTAATTACACAACATGAATGGCAAATGTAGCTTTTAAATATCTCTGCTCGACACTTTGTGAGAATTCTGCCTGGCTGGACAGATTTATGTCAACTTGGGAAAATAACATACATTTGTTTTCTTTAGTTATGTGAAGGACATGATGAGCTTGAAAGCTTTTGAATTTCATAACTTCTCTATCACCAGAATGCTTTGCTTTTTGGATTCCAAATTACATCATGGCATAACTTCTGGCTGTTGGCGATGATCAAACCGTGCTTTATATACACACCTTCACAATTCTTGTTTGATACTATTTCTGTTTCATATTGTGAATGTGTTCACTGGAATAATTATTGGCTGTGTGGCTTAAGATTAAAAGTATGTTTTGGTTTTCTCTCTTTTTTGTCGTCTTGTAATTATTTAATGTGAGACATGAATGTAGGCATTTCTCAAATACGTAGTGAACTCAGCAACGCAATATTTCAGCATTTGGCCTGTGATTTCCAGGACTTAACCTCTTACCCAGGAATAGTTTCATATTTTTAAGTTAAACAAATGAATCTTGCCTGACTTGGCGCGGGTTATTGGTCAGCACAGATCCACACAAAACTATATATGCATTTAGTAGCTACATCAGAGGGGCCCTAAGGAAATGCAAGTGCAGAAGTTTATGATGTGGAGTTTAGAAATATTGGGCACACCGAAGGGAGCTTTATACTCCATCTAACTCCTGTGGTACTGTGTTTGATGTCATCGCTGGGCCTAATAGTTTAAATTTCAGTGAACTCCCAACAAAGTTCACTGTGGGTTTTTGAATTATATTTTTCTCTTTTTAAATAACATAGCTCTTGCACAGTTCCTGTTTGTGTGGCAGCTATGTTTGCAATTGTGTGGTTTTGTGCAATAAAGTCAGCTTGACTAGAAGCATACTGCCCTATATCACAAAGAGAACCCATTTGACCCACGGCATCTGTACCAGTTCTTGTAAAAGCTGGTCCTTTTATTCTCCTGTCCCAAATTTTTATAATTACCTTTTATAGATTAGAGTTTTTGAAATCGGTAACAATCTATTTCAAATAATAGGTCAAGGAATTGAATGGAAGTGAGGAGAAATTTTCACAAGGAGGGTTATTGAATTTTGAAAGACACTGTCTGAATATTGGCCGAAGCAGATGCCATTGAAAACTTGAAATGGACATGTACTTAAGAGTAGTTTGCAACTCTTTAGAAGAACAGGTATACTGGTTGAAGAAGCTTTCTGTGCTATGATATTCTGTAACTGATTATTTGTGAAATAAAATCCCTACAGCTCAGGTTGTTGGTGTGTATTGCAGTGTCATTGTTGCTAATAATTTAATTGTTAGCACATGCCAGTCTGGTACAGCAAAAGTTGAATGGTAGGGAAAGCTTCCTCTGCTGTGCCCAAACAATAAATGAGGGTAATAGGGTGAAAAACCAAGGTGTTTTCCCCAGAGCAGGGAGTCCAAAACTAGAGTGCAGAGGTTTTAGATGAGGAAAAAGATATAAAAAGGACTGAAGGCACAACTTTTTCCACAGAGTGATGTATGTATGGAATGAGTTACCAGAGGAAGTGGTGCAGGTGGATACATTTAAAAGGCAACTGGATGGGTGCATGAATGGGAAGCATTTAGAGGGATATGGGCCAAGTGCTGGAAAACGGAACTAGATTAATTTAAAATATCTGTTCGGCATGGACAGAGTTGGACCAAAGGGTCAGTTTCTGTGCTGAACATGTCTATGACTCTAATGTGCATCAACTAGAAAATCTGGTAAAAGTAGCTATTTATAGAGTGATGCCTTGTGCTGGTAACACACACTTAAAATGATCAGAAATGTGCATTGATCATAACTGATTCTGTGATACATTCCAGGCTTGTCAGGGTAAACTTAAAAACATTTTGTAACAGAAGAAAGCTTTCAGTACTCGAAGTTATTTGGATCTTAGCCCTAACCCAATTTTGACTTTAACTTTAAGAAAAAGCACTAATGCCTCAGTAATAATAATGTGACTAACTTGAAAATTGAGAAAATAGCTACATGTAAAAGTTGAGTAATCCTGAGGGAAGTTTATGTAGGTACCAAAATCAATTTGAATTATTAGTGAAATAGAATTGGTAAATAAATATTGTCACATTCTCAATGTTATTAGCGCATTAATCCTTTAAATCCACAATTAACTAAAATATCTTAATTCAGTGTACAAATTAAATGGTTTCTAGCAGTAATAAAGCATCAAGCAACATTCAAAATATCTAAATGTCAGCCATTTACCTGTAATTTGAAGGAAATCACTGTGTCAAGAGGAAGACTGGCTCCTAATTATTCAGGAAGAAGCTGGGTTTAGACAAGTGCTCTCATGATGCCCATGTTAAACAGACTGATCCATTTCTTTTTAAAAGCTGATTATCTGAGACTATATGCGGTGAAGATAAGTGGTTAAGCAACCTTTAAAAGCCCTTTTTTTTTTTTGTATTTGATATCAATTTAGAGTTCAGACCCAGAGGGCATAGTTTAGGGTGAGGAGAAAGATCTAAAAGAGACCTGAGGGGCAACATTTTCATGAAGAGGGTGGGTGCATGTATGGAATGAGCTGCCAGATGAAATGGTGGAGGCTGGTACAATTGCAACTGGATGGGTATAAGCATAGAAAGGCTGATGCTCCAGTGACGTGGAAGGAGTGCTGCACTGCCTTCTTTTAGATAAGACTTTAAACTAAGGCCCCATTTTCTCTCTCTTGGTTTTCTAAAGGATCCCATTGCATTACATGGAAGGAGAGGGTAGATCTATGTTGATCTAGCTGATGTTTATTCTCAATTAGCATTATCTAAAAACAGATTATCTGGATATTGGCATATTGCTCCTTGTAGGAGTTTACTGGGCACAGATTGGCAAAAATTATCAGTGACAACAGTTCAAATTTACGTCATTGGTCACCAAGGTGACAGGATATGCTCAGTCTGCGAAAGGCACAATATAAGTGCACCTTGTCTCTGTCCTAATGTTTATTTTCATGGTCCACCAAGATGACAAATACATTGTTGTTAATGTTTCTTGGAGGGTACTTAGACAGCACGTACACTTTCCGTGTGTGGTTTTCCCATATCTGACTATTTGTTTCAAGTTTTGTTTCCAAAGAGAATGGGGAAAGGGAGAATTTTAAAGTTGAAGTGTTACTTGAATGGAAACCAATGTAGGTCCATGATCCCAGCAATGGGTGAACTGGACTTGGCATGAGTGAGGACATTGCTAGCATTTTCTGGATGAGACTGTTTTACAAATGATGGCCAAGTGTTTGGAATGGTCAAGTCTGGAAATAATAATAATAATAATGGTGCAAATGAATATTTCAGCAACAGTTGAGCTGAGGCAGACAGAGAATCAGGTAATATTATTGGAGATGAAAATAGATGATCAAAGTATTGGTGGAGATACATGGTCAGGGGTACACCTTGGGGCCAGGTATGACACCAATGTTGCAAGCAGTTGTGTTCGGTCTTGAAAGTTACCGGGGAGAGGGATAGAGTCGGTAGCGATGTGGCAGTGTATGTTGCAGAGACTGAGACAGTGGCTTTGGTCTTCCCCATGTTTCGTAGGAGGAAATTTCTACTCCTGATATTTGATATATCAATCAGCCCAAATTTAGCAGTAGTCATGAGACTGGATAGAGTGGGATGTCATCGGCAAGTGTGAAAAATATTTTTTTTTTTGCAGCAGTAACTGGAATCAAGCTTGTTACAAAATAGGTAAAAACTGGAAAGTTGGAAGTTTGCCCGCTGGAAAGATGGTGAATATTGGAGCCTGAGGTTAAATGTTCAAGCATCAATTGTTCAGGAGTTATTTCCTCCACGCACGGTTCATAGCCAGTGTTAGCCACAGTGTAGGTAGATATTCTGGAAGTCCTGTTTAATGTGGTGGCTGTGGCTCAGTTACTGGCACTCTTGCTTTGAATGAAGAGGTTTCAAGACGTGAATATGAAAATTAATATAGAGTGCTGTGTTATAGAGTCAGACAGCATGGAAACAGTCCCTTTGGTCCAACCAGTCCATGCTGACCATCGTCCCAAACTAAACTAGTCCCACCTGCCCATGGTTGGCCCATATCCATCCAAAGCTTTCCTGTTCATGTATTTATTCAAAGGTCTTTTAAAAGTTGTAATTGTACCTGCATCCATCACTTTCTCTGGCAGTTCAATCCACGCATGAGCCACTCTTTTTTTTTTAAGAAATGTTACTCCTCATGTACATTTTAAATCTTTCTCCTCTCACCTTTAAAATTGCGCCTTCTCATTTTGAACTCCCCCACCCTAGGGAAAAGACCCTTGTCATTCACCTTACCTATAAGGTCACCTTTTCAACCTCCAGTGAAAAAGTCCCAGCCTATTCAGTCCGTATTTTTATATCTCAAAACCTCCATTCCCTCCAATCTTGCCAAAACCCCTCCAGTTTACCAATATCCGTCCTATAACAGGGCAACAGAACTGAACACAGTATTCTAGACGAGGCCTCACCAATGTCCTGTACAATCTCAACATGACATCCAAACTCCTACAATCCAAGATGTAAGCAATGAAGGCTAGCGTGCTAAATGCCGCCTTAACCACCCTGTCTACCTGAGACACAACTTTCAAAGAATAATGTACCTGAACGCATAAGTGTCTCTGTTCTGCAACATGACTCAGGGCCCTACCATTACTTGTATAAGTCCTGTCCTGCACTGTAGGCAGTATTGTCTTTTGATTAGGATGCTAATCCAAGGCCACATTTGTTTGCTTTGGATGTAAAAGATCCCATTGTAGCATTTTGGGCTAGAGTAGGTGAGGTAAATGAACATACATACAAAAATACAAATTAGGAGTTGGATACGACCATCAAGCCCCACTAGCTTGCTCCACTATTCTGCAAGCTCATGGCTAATCTTATTGTGGCCTCAACTCTAATTTCAAAGGACCCCAGGAAAACATTGACTCCCTCATTGTTGACTAATGCGTACTGAGTGCTGGTTAATGTTTATCGTTCTAAATCTTAAAAGCCAGTTGTCTGTATGATCACTATCACGTTGCTATTTATGGACATTTGCTGTGTGTAAATCGACCGCTGCATTTCCTACGCTACAAGACCATGCTTCAAAAGTTCATAGTTGGCTTTATAGCATTTCAAAATGCCTGATGGTCATTAAAAGCACTGTATACATTCATGCTGCCTTTACTTCAGTCTTAGTATTGGGCTTCAGGATCTTTAAATCTTCTCTACCTACTTCTCATGATCGTTGGTCATAGTTTCAATTGATCCCCATTTGCTCAGGGAATCACTCCTTACGTTTTGATTGTATTGAATTGGTTAACTTTTCAGTTCCTACCCCAATTTTTATGGGTGTTATGGACCAGACTAAGCCCCCTTCAGATATATCAAGGAGATAGCTTAGACCCTAACTTTTGATCTTATTTAAAGGCAAGAGCTGTGTTCCAGATGTAATTCAATTGGTCACACTACTCTGCGTTCTGCAAAACGCACTTTTAATTCTTCTTCTACAGTTAATGCTTCTTTCTTTTGTTTGCATTTTGTGACAACAGCTCTCTGTTGGAAAATATAACAGAATAATAGATTATTTAATTACTAAACAGTAACTGTTCCAATATGGTAACATCCCATAAATACACCCTTGGCAAAGGCAAGTTCAATAAAAATAGATTGTTTCCCATACAATGTTTTGCCAGTCCAGGAGCAAAGAACATAAAGGGAAAACTCTGGCAGACACAGTGAGAACTCGTGTTTTGCTGTAGCAGGGAGAGACATACCGCAGCTTCAAACCCCAAAAACTACTGACAGCCAAACTGAAACCCTGGTTCTGTGGGAGCCTGACTCCACCTATTAATGCTGCTTCTATTGATCCAATATTTTAAAAAAAAAAAGCCCCCAGGCCTCACAAGTTGTTTACTTTATTGGCTTGAAACAGACCACTTGGTACCTCTGCCTCAAACTCTCCGCATTTTAAATTTTAAAAATGGACAAAATACGCCTTTAAAACCATAATACCATCACTTGGGGGACTCTCATTGCAGTTCTGAGACGAATGAATGTTTGTGAATTATGGTCTTTATGAACTGCTCAGCCACCAACTTTCTCATCTAAGAAAGTTGATCACTGTTTGAATTGAATGACTCGTGCAACTAATGTTTCTCTTGGCCGAAGAGCAACTTACACATTTCACACCTATTCAACTCAGTGTCTAATTATTTTTCCCAAGTTAGGTTCCCACAATTCTTCCTTCTTCTCAAAAAAAAATGAAAGCTCTTTTGAGCCTAACCTCATAGATAATGTCTGAAGCGTTGCTTAGCAATAGCATGTATAGCTTGTGGCACTGACAATCATTGCTACTTTTGTTGAACATGTCACTTGGACTGTATAACTGAACAGGTTGAAACTGTTATCTCTTGCAGATCGTTATTCCTGCTCTAAACCTTCCTTAAGGCTTTAGAATTTGCTTCTCTTAAATAAACCTAACAAAATATTCTTTGCACTAAGAATGATCTTTTTGAGAAGCATTGAGCATCTAAAATAGTAAACCACCTACAATGGTTGACCAGTGAAAAACAGGCTAGTTCTTCTTTATAATGTTGTTTTTAATGCTCAATGGTGCAATGATGTTGAATTCTGAAGTAAATTTGTCAGTTTTATGCCAAAGAAAATATTTGTGTCTTTTGAATGTAGAAAGCGCCACAAGTGACTGTCTTCTGTTTACTTTCCCAACACTCCACCCACACATTGGCAGCTGCTGAGCCATTTTATCTCCTGCCTGGCCTAAAAAGCTTATTTGTATATTTGTGAGAGTAATTTTGAATAGGGTACTGTGCAGACACTGAGCTGTAGCCAGAAGTTTACAAAAGTTCAGCTCCTTTCAGCCATACTGAGCGCTCTTGTCGAGGCAAATGTTGGAACAGTTTTTTTTATATTCAGGACACAATTCTATGTGATTCTTGTTTCTGTTTGCTGCTCATCTCGTAGACACAAAGTAGTCTTCAGGAGGCAATTCATACCACCTTTCTATGGCAGCCTTTCCATGATTGACAGTCTCCTTTATTACAGCAGTGCAGAAGGATGACTGAATGAGGAGTGATTCACCTCATTCTGATCAGGAATGTTGTGCAGTCTTTTCAATCTTGCAAGTTAAGAATAGTTACCTTATAATTCCTGCACATACGCAATGCGCTTTCTCCACCGGTACTGTGCAAACATTCTTGTAAGCAAAGGTATATCCACAACAGCAATAGCTTCAGCACAGTGCATATCATCAATGCTGTTGTTAGCAGCAAAATAAATTGCTTATTCTGCTCATGCCTTTCACTGCTTAGCAGGAGTTTTGGCAATACGGTTTATGTTGCAATTATCTACTCTCCTCAATTCCACGCCCCCCCCCCCGCCAATCAATCTCAGCCCAAAGTAAGGGAACGTGACACGCAGAAAAAGCAATATGAATAGAAAATGTTCAATTTTAATGCAAGTAAATTTACTTTTCAGTTACTTAGCCTAAAGCTACTAGCACAACGTGGAAGCCACTGCTCGCTCTCCAACAATGAAGACATCACCATAAATTTTCCCACTGACAGTGCAAACCCTTAGAAAATTATGTAAAAAAGAGTTTAAATAACTTTTTCTTTGTCATGTTAAACGTAACAATTTTACAATTCACAATTGTCATTAATGATCATGTGTTCTTTGCAATGCTGGATAGTTCACAGTACAATATTTATATTCAATAATAGCTAAAGGTGCATACTTGAAAAGTTGTTGCAGACTTGATGAGCATTCAGTGGTGCTATTTCAATGTGGCATTGAAGTTCCCACAGGGAGCGAGAGTTGCTTTGGCAGCATGAACTTTTACATGCATGTTGTAATCTGGGGCTAATATGACAGAAGCTACAGTATTCTTTCAGTTGCATGGTTGATCAGGAATCTCGCCCACTAATCCTGCTTTCATTGTGTGTTGAAAGGATTTACAAGTTGTTCATTAGCCTGTTTATCCACAATATGCATCTACCTTCCTCAGTCATTAAGGCTTGGCAAGAGACTTGAACCCTGAGCTTCTGGCTCAAAGGGGTGCTACCAACTTCCCAGAAGGACCAAATGGAAATGTATTACATACAACTTTATTCTTTTAGGTTTTTATTTGATGTTTCTCATTGGGTTGCCAGTTTCTTTCCTGTAATCGAATCCCTGCTTCTTTTAATGATCACAAACTAAGGTGTAACCTTTTTACTAGTGAAATTAAATCAAAGCCACTTCCAATTGTGCATGATTAAAAAGTGATTGCTTCAAATACAAGTCAGTGCAGGGCAAAATGGAGCAAGAAATGACAAGGTTAAGAAACCACAGAGATCTATTACTGTGGTCTGGTGTGGTGTGATGTGGCTTTATAATTGTTGTATTTCTGAAATCCAGAATACAAGTTTGTGCCTGTATCCACCATGTGGTCTCTGCTTGGCTGTTGAGATCTGTTTGTTTGCAGCCTCAAAGAGGGACTGGCAGAATAGGAGGACCCGGGATTGTTTCGTTTTCCAAAACCCAGTTATCGAGCAGTAAAAGGAGAGCCTTTGGAATGAATTGCAGAATTTCTGAACATGTGTAAGGTGTCAGTTGACCATAATCATATCTCTGCAAAGAAATTTGATTTTGTTTGAGGTGGTCTATGTTCTTTTTATCTAAAAGAAAAGTAGTATATTTTAAAAGCTACGGTCTTTCAGCACTTGACAATGTTTGCCAACTGGAGGCACGATAATATTTTGCATTTACAGGGAATCCTTTAGGTAGGAACTTGTAAATTAATCAGTTCTTTTGAGTGTCATGAATTGTCAGGATTTTGCACAAAATAATTTTGGTAAATGTTTGAAGACCATGTTGCTAGCGAAATTTACCCCTCGTTTTCTCTCCTCATGTTCCAAATGCCCACCATTTGTCAAAAAAGCAAAAATTTAGCTAGCAATTTCCTGTACAGAAAGTCTACTCTCAAACTGCTTCCAATAACTGATTAAAGTACAAACCATACAAAGGCAATGTGCCCTTCCTGAAGCAGTTCTTCAGCATTGGCTCACAGCCCTGTTGCTTTAGAAAGTAGCTCGTTTATATTGCAGGGCTCTTTCTACAGCAGCTGGTTTGACTTTAAAACAATGGGTGTGTGTGCGCCGAAGCAACTGTAGAGGCCACAGAGCACCACGTGTGGCACCACGAAATTGGCATCGTCAGACCAAGTAACCAACTGCAGGGATTCAGCCAAAAGTGCTCCTATTCCGTGATAGTCCATTCTGAGTACCTTAGGTGTTGGGTATTGGGAAAGGTGGCAGAGGTCCCCACTGCATTGTCCCTGATCGCAAATTCTTGATTTTTTTTATTTGGAAAAAGGAATTCTTTCATGGATATGAGCATAACTGCTAAGGCCAAAATTTAGGACAGGCAACAAATAGCCATGCAGCTGAGGAGCTGGCACAGCCAGGGAAACCAGACAAGGACAGTGGTCACAGGCCTCCAGTCTGAAAAACAATCCTCCACCACCACCACCACCCTCTGTCTTCTACCTTTTGAGCCAGTTCTGTATCCAAATGGCTAGTTCTCCCTGTATTCCGTGAGATCTAACCTTGCTAATCAGTCTCCCATGGGGAACCTTGTCGAACGCCTTACTGAAGTCCATATCGATCACATGTACTGCTGTGTCCTCATCAATCTTCTTTGTTACTTCTTCAAAAAGCTCCATCAAGTTTTGGAGACATGATTTCCCACGCACAAAGCCATGTTGACTATCCCGAATCAGTTCTTGCCTTTCCAAATACATGTACATCCTGTCCCTCAGGATTCCCTCCAACAACTTGCCCACCACCAAGGTTAGGCTCACTGGTCTATAGTTGCCTGGCTTGTCCTTACCACCCTTCTTAAACAGTGGCACCACGTTTGCCAACCCCCAGTCTTCCGGCACCTCACCTGTGACTATCAATGATACAAATATCTCAGCAAGAGGCCCAGCAAACACTTCTCTAGCTTCCCACAGAGTTCTCGGGTACACCTGATCAGGTCCTGGGGATTTATCCACCTTTAACCGTTTCAAGACATCCAGCACTTCCTCCTCTGTAATCACGCAGAGGGTGGTACGTGTATGGAATGAGCTGCCAGAGGATGTGGTGGAGGCTGGTACAGTTGCAACATTTAAAGGCATTTGGATGGGTATATGAATAGGAAGGGTTTGGAGGGATATGGGCCGGGTGCTGGCAGGTGGGACTAGATTGGGTTGGGATATCTGGTCGGCGTGGACGGGTTGGACCGAAGGCTCTGTTTCCATGCTGTACATCTCTATGACTCTATGACAGCAGATTTTCTTCCCTAAAGAGCATTTAATGCACCAGACGGTGATGACAAGCTTTCAATTTCCGGTTTTTTAACTGAATTGAAATTTTGCTGTCATGGGGTTTGAAGCCTTATTCCTAGTTTAGCCTTGGTCTGTGGGCTGCTAATCCAGTGACTTTCTCAGAATGGCCCTTGTCATGTTTTTGGACGTAACGGACATAGAGCCAGCATTGTGGTGAGGCAGCGATGCACTTCCATCTCCGTGACCTCTGTCACCTCTCAATGACTGTACTCGCAAAACCCAACTGAGAGATTTGTCCTCTGGTCCGTACTGACTTCAAGGATCTCAACATCACAGCAACCAAAGGGCTCAACCGCAACAACCACAGCCATCTTTCCAACCAGCGCTCAGTTTGCCCCCTGATATCCATTGACTCCTGCTTTCCTAGAGCTCCTTGATGCCACCTTCTGTCAAATGTGGTTTTGCTGTCGAGAGCAGTCATTCTCCCAATTTCTCTGCAATTCAGCTCTTTTATTTTCCCCCATCTTTGAACTAAGACAGAAATGAGATCAGGAGCTGAGTGGCCCTGACAGCATCCAAATTGCGCATCAGTGAGTAGGTTGTTGCTGTGCAAGTGCTGTTGGATAGCACTGTTGATAACACCTTCCATCACTTTTACTAATTCATGACCTAACTGTACTTGAGCCATCGAAAGGAGTCAAGAAAGCTAAATGTCTTTGCCTGCACTTGAAATAGTCATTGAATACCCATGGAGGAGAATGACCCCTCTAATTTTCTCCTGTGAAAACTATCTTACTACATCACAAGTGTACAAAAGTTAACAGTGTAAGAATGACCATTGAAAAACAATCCATCTATTTGTTAAGAATTCAGGTTGTACAACAGGCAAGAGACAGACTGGTGATCCATAGGCATCAGTCAGAAGAATGCAATACTTTTGGAATGTTTTTTCATTTTCACTGTTGCTGTCCAAGGTTGCTTTGAGACAACCTTCTCCATGTTGCATTTTTGTGGAACCATTGGCTTTTTTAAACAAAAGCTTCTGCTGTAAACGTTTTGGCCCATGATATGACATGAACTGGGGATCTCAGAAGTGAGCATGCAAGCCTTTTTTTTTTGCAAAATTCCATCACTGCTTTCCGCTGCATTAATTGGAACAAGTTTATGTACCGGGATGCCGAAGCAGCTCTTTTGTGGCTGACTTGGAATCTATCCGACTGTTTATAAAATTTTCATTTGAGTTTCTTGGCTGCAGAGTAAAGTTTCTCCAGACAGCTTTCTCCCCCACCCCCCAATTATATGCCTAGAGCAGAGATATTTTTCTTTAAATTTCCAAACACTGGGTCTTCTGGAATATGGAAATTTGACTGAGAAAGACAGACTTCACACAGGTCCTTCTGGAAGTGCTTGACATAAAATGAATTCACAATCTTTGAGAGAACACAGTTTTAAAGGAGTACTGTTTTCACAAAAAAGAACACAGTTTTAAAGGAGTACTGTTTTCACAAAAAAAACTTCTTGACAAGTTTTCTTAAGGGAGGCAAAGAAAGCGCCCTACATGTGAGCTGTTGAGCAATTCGCTCAATTACTCTTTGAGAGAACACAGTTTTAAAGGAGTACTGTTTTCACAAAAAAACTTCTTGACAAGTTTTCTTAAGGGAGGCAAAGAAAGCGCCCTACATGTGAGCTGTTGAGCAATTCGCTCAATTACTGAGCAATATATTTGCAAACAAATTTGTTTGGGTATTCTGTTAGTTTGAGAAAACATCAGGTAACCTCTACACATGTAAAATCTCATTTGTTCTTCTTCGTTACTGCAGATTACCGTATATCACTTCCCTGATTTGACTATGGGTTTCTTAGCTAAGTTTTATCGCAGTTCTCAGACAGTGCCTGATTTACAAGGTCACTCATCCAAGTTCAAACCTATGCACTATTTTAAGAAACCAAACTAAGTTGACATGTCAACCTACAGCAAAACTAAAGAGCTTCATTTCTACAGATAACTGGTAAGATTTGGCCATATATTCCTGAGCTTATTCACTGAATCATTTATTCAAATGTCCTATTCATGTAATGTTAATATTGAAGATGAAAGAAGCACTCTGTTTAAAATTGAGGACAAGATCAACAGTGCATCATTCAGAATCTTTGAAGGTTATGAAACTCTAAGGAAGTAACACTTCAAATAGAGCTTTTCTTACATCTAAATTCGCTCATTAGTCAACTCGAGCTTGACTGAGAGTAGGTAGAACATCACAGACCTACACAGAATCCCATGTGGGTCAAGTTTCATGTGCTAAGTTTAAACCTGCACATGACCTTCCATTATCAGTATCTGTCTGAGACAGACACCTTCTGTAAATGGATGGGAAGCTCCAGGTTTTCCATTGGCTGCAGAGTAATGATAATTCCTGTCTGCCACAGGCTGCTTCCGGGTGGATGGGCTGCTCAGCAGTATGCGGTGAGCAGACTCAATTGCCATCTGACAATTGATTTTAATAGGTCATTCAGCTATCTGTACACCTGATCCCATAGATGGGAGAATGGAACAAGAAGGTGGGAATTGTGGGAGGGTTTAGAATTAAGCCAATTGACACATTGAGTCTGCTCTGCCATTCAACCATGGCTGATATGTTTCTCACCTCCATTTTCCTGCCTTCTCCCCGTAACCCCTTACTAATCCAGAACCAACTATCTGTCTTAGATACACTCAACGACTTGGCCTCCATAGCCCACTGCAGCAATGTGTTCCACAGATTAACTACCCCCGGCTCAAGAAATTCATCCTCATCTCTATTCTAAAGGGTAATTTCATTCTGAAGCTGTGCCCTCATGCCATAGTCTCTTCTCCTCCTAATGGAAGCATCTTCTCCATGCCCACACCTTCCAGGCCTATCAGTATTCTATAAGATACCCCCCACCCCATCCTTCTAAACTTCGCTTATAGACCCAGAGATCTCAACCACTCCTCATGACAAGCCTTTCATCATAGAATCCCTACAATGTGGAAACAGGCCCTACAAGTCCACACTAACACTCCAAAGAGAATCCCAGCTAGACCTTTCCCTTACCCTATTACTCAAAATTTATCTTTGACTCATGCACCTGATTTACACATCCCTGAACACTAGGGAGAATTTGACATGGCCAATTCACCTAACCTGCACATCTTTAGATTGTGGGAGGAATTGTGGAGCATCCAGAGGAATCCCACGCAGACACGGGGAGAATGTGCAAACTCCACACACAGTCACTTGAGGCTGGAATTGAACCCGGGTCCCTGGCATTGTAAGGCAGCAGTGCTAACCACTGAGCCACCGTACCACCCCACCAATCCTTGGGATTATTTTTGTAAACCTTCACTGGACCCCTTCCAAGGCCAGCACATCATTCCTTAGATGCAGGGTTCAAAACTGCTCACAATATGCCAAATACAGTTTGACCAGAGCCTTATACACGGTCAGCTGTGCATCTCTGCTCTTGTAATCCAGCCCTCTCGAAATGAATGCTAACATTGCATTTGCCTTCCTAAAGGCCATCTGTAGTGTGAACCTTGAGAGTCCTGAATTAGGGCTCTCCAAGTCCCTTTGTCCTTCAGGTTTCCAAAGCCTTTACCTGTTTAGAAAACAATCTACAACTTTTATTCTTCCTACCAAACTGCATAACCTCACACATTACATGCCATATGCCACTTTATTGCCTAGTCTGTTTGCCTGTCCAAGCCCACCCATCCCCATTTCCTAAACATTGCCTGTCCCTTCAGCCATCTTTCTATTATCTGCAAATTTAACAACAATTCCTCCTGTTCCATGTTGTTCCAGAATGTTGATGTATAACATGGACCCCTGCAGGACTTCACTAGTCACCAGCTGCCAGCCTGAAAAAGACCCCTTTCTCCCCACACTCTGTCAGTCAGCCAATCCTCTGCCCATGGTGACAGAAAGCTGGGAATCAGCTAATGGTGTGAATCTTTGTCCCCAGCTGCCTCCTATTTGCTCATATGTGGGAGGTTGTGAAAATTCAGACCCAGGTTTTAGCAGCGAATGCAGTATGAGCTGGTTATCAGCCTGTGAATAGAACTGCAGTGATTAGTAAAGTCCTCACACTTCTATTTTACATGCAAGTTGTATTACAATCATTTTATCCCAGCTCTTAGGAATCTTGCCAGATAAAAGGAGGTGAGAAGGGGTGGATCCAGGTTGTATTGTAAGTGCACTGGTAGAAATACCAGGAAAGATAGGACTACATGCCTTCTCAACCATGCCCCACCAAGCCTAACCTAACCTAACCACACCACAGTTAACTTAATCTATGTTAGTACCCGACCAATCATATAGTTGTGGTCCCAACATAGACCCCTGCAAAGCTTCACTAGTCACCAGTTGCCATCCTCAAAAACTTCAATTTCTCCCACCTTTCCATCTTGAATATTAGCTTCAAGTGCCAACTATATACTCCCTGGTTTATTTTCCTTCATGTTAGAAGCTGCCCTGTCAACACATTGCCTACTGGGCAAAAATTCCAATCCAGAGGGGAGCCACACACTCACCATCCTGCTGCCTTTGTGGCTTCAGATTGGTATTGGAGCCTGAGCATTTGTGCATGTTTTACAATACCACCTTGGGGTTCAAAACTGGATTTCATTGCAGTTTTGCTTTAAACCATTGACGTTCCTTTATTATGTGTGATTACAGTTTACAGTATCTTGAGCTCTGTTGTCCAATTTAAAAATTAGTATTTAAGCAACTTTCTTAATTTGATTCCTTTTAAATGAGTCTGCATGTTACAAGAATTCCTACATTTGTTTGTAGCTCTACGGAATAACAATTTGCTCCTTCTTGTTACACTCAATTGGTACTTAAGTTTTCCAGGAGAGCTGTTATCCTAACAGAACAATAGATATGGTAACTATTGGGAATTAAATGTTCCAATATAGTAACATCCCATTAACACGCCCATTGACAAATAAGGCAAATTCGGAAAACAGAATTTCTCACATGTAACGCCTGCGGTAGAAAGACAAGCCCTAGCTTTTAGCTGGTACCAGTTTCCACTTCAAGATCACAACAGCTTCCGCTGAATCTAAACGCTTAAAAAGAAAAGCTAGGGATCCTGGTCCACATCCATCCAGGCTGCTGCTTCCACCTTCTCAAAAAAATTAAGATGCAAAGCACATCTTAAAGCCACAGCATTGTCCCAATCTGCTGTTGTTGCTGTTGTTCAAAGTGGTCATGGGTTTGAAAGGTGCTGTCAATGGAGCCTTTGGAGTTGCTGTGGTTAGTCTGGTAGATAATGCACCTTGCTGCCACTGTGCATCAATGTGGAGGAAGTGAATGTTGAAGGTGGCAGTTACTGTGTTGAATTGGAGACTTCTTTTGGCCTGGATCGTGCCAAGATTTTTGCATTGGTGAAGCTGCACTCATCCACACACATGGAGAGTATTATATCGCACCCCTGACTTGTGCCTTCTGGACAGGCTTTGGGAAGTCAGGAGGTTCGTTGCTCACCACAGAATTCCTTGCCTTTGATCTCTTGCAGCCACAAAAGTTGTGGCTGGTGCGGTTCAGTTCATGGTTAACATAGCTGCCTTCCCCCTCCTGACCCCAGGATAATGGGAGGAAATTCAGTGAAGAAAATACAATTGAACATTAAGATACAGGTTTTAAATAGCTGCTTTATGTCATTGGGAAAGGCGTTTATGGTTACAAAATACAGTTTTGCTCTGAAAAGAACAGTTGTTACCATTTTAAAATAGTATAATTGCACCTGGTTTGAATGTTAATTTGTTCTGGTCAGCTTTATTGCTCTCACCATGAAAACCTGCACACAGCTTTTACTTAGATTAGTCTTCACTTCTGAGTTAGCTGGGTGCAGGTATTACACATGGACTTCTAAGTATTGAAGTGAATGAGCTTCTAGCCCTAAATAAAATAGAAGTTTTCTCAATCCATTTATTCACTTGTCCTAAAGGCACTCAGTGAAGGAAATGGGAGCTATGCTCAGTGGTGCTGGCTGCTTTCCATCTGGTGAAATAATGGTTTGTGTCGTAGTGGTCAACTGTGTTAGTATTGCCCTGTGTAGTTCGGCAGTCTAGCCCCACTCGGCCATGGCGTTCTCTATTGGAGTTGCTGCAGGAGAAGATACTGAGCAAAGAAGCTGCTGGACTTGCTGGCCTCTGTTCTCTGAGCCCTCTATGGCTGAGCTGAGGCTTTCATTTCTGTTCGCCGCCTCCAAGGCCCTCCAGTGATGAGAGCTATCAGTGACTGTTCTCTTATCTTTCATGTTAATGCCCACTTCATATCTCACTTGTAAGTGTCCTTGTGATGGAGATGTAGATCTCCAAGGTGTCATGGCGTAATGGCTAGTTCACCGAATGGCAGGTCTTTCTATTTGGCTACTATCCATCTGATAAATGTGGCAGTCCATGCTTTTAGCTTGACAATTCCTGTATGCATATGAATTAGCACACTAGGACCTCTGAGTTGGTGCCCTTGTCCGTGTAAGAGATGTTGGTGTTACATGTGGGACTATGGCGAGTAAAACTTTCAACCTTTCCTTCTATCTTGCAAATGTGGTTCAGGCCTCACCAATGTAGAGGAGTGTGCCAAGGATTTGGGCTTAGTGAGCTTGCATGTAATTTAAAAAAAGGAACAGTGGATACTAGAGATAGGAAGCAAAAGCAAAATGCTGGAGAAACTCAGCAGGTGTGGCAGCATCTGTAGAGAGAAAACAGTTGACATTTGGAGTCCAGTGAACCTCTTTCATACCCTTCTGATGAAGGGTCATTGGACTCCAAATGTTAACTGTTTTCTCTCCACAGATGCTCCCAGACCTGCTGAGTTTCTCCAGCAATTTCAGTTTTGGTTAATGGAATCTGTTTGTTTGCACAGTCAGATTGCTGCTGTTCCACACTGTTATCCAACTGAGCTCGGCTGCTGCAGCTTTTGTGATGTGCATATTGATTCCAGCATCAAATAATCGATTGCTGGTGATGTTGGAGCCTTGATGTGTGAAGCCATCAACAACATCCAGCGGCTCAGTGTCAACACTGAAGGGTCATATACCAATACCCACAACCATGGCTTCTGCCTTTCTGATGCTGATGGTCAAGCCCTGAGTCTCTTCACAAGCACCAATAAGTTTGTTTATTTGCCTTGGTATGGAATGCTGGTGTAGAATTAGCAGTATAGAGAACTGAGTACTTGGCACAGGTTGGTCTTAAATCTCACTCAAGCAAGACTAAACTGCTCTCTATTGCTCTGGTATGTCGCTAGACATCTTCCACTGATAGCCTGAAAGCATATGACAGCAACAAAGAGAACAACTTGCCAAAGAGCGTCAATGCCAATTTGACCCCATGGCAGATGTCCGGGTCCTAATGTTGCCCTGTCATAGCTGACCTTATCCATTACGTTGTCATGGAAATAGGCAGTCGCATTGAGTAGCTTTGGCAGGCAGCCAGTTTTCTCCAGCAGATTAAATAGACTGCCTCTACCCACGTGGTTGAATGCCTGTGAGAGATTAACGAAGGCAATATATAATGGTCTCCTTTGTTCACAGCGCACTGCCATCTATCAGCATTGACAAAGTACTTCGTCAAACTCTTGCTTATATGTTTAACAGCACATGCGATGCCAATACTGTATTTAGAGGTTAAGTCCGAACTAAAAAATAATCAGCCAATTTGTTGCCTTTGGTTATGGGCAAGATGTAAGAAGGGGTCATTAAGAATGCATGGTACAACCAAATAAAAGATTATTAGCAACTTTCATGATAGATATGGCAATAGGCTGGTATGTTAGTGGATTAGTAAATCAGGACCAATGATTTGGAAATGGGAGTTCAAATCCCAGCATGATAACTGATGAGCTTTAATGAAATTTATCAAGTAACCTAGAGTAAAAAAAAACCTTAATCTGAAATGGTGGCCATGTAATTGTTGGATTGTCATTAAAACTCCTCTTATTCACAAACGTGGGATATATCTGACTTTGTGCTTGACAGCAGAGCTTGTTTCGGGACTATCCTGTGAATTTGTCCAGCAAATCAAACCATATCAAATGGTCATGAAAACCAAAAGGATAAAACCTGATTAACTACTTGGCATTGCACGAGGTATCAGATGTGACTAACATGCATCCTGTGTAGCCTAACAAAATCATTCTCATTAACGTCTGGGGACCAGTTTGGGAGAGCCGAACCACAGTCTAGTCAAGCAATAAATGATCTGGAAGAGGGCACTGTTGGTACGATCAGCAAGTTTGCAGATGATGCAAAGATTAGTGGAGTAGCAGGAAGCATAAGTGACTGTCAGAGAGTACAGGAGGATATAGATAGACTGGAGAGTTGGGCGGAAAAGTGGCAGATGGCTTTCAATCCAGACAAATGTGAGGTGATGCATTTAGGCAAGACTAATTCTAGAGCGAATTATACAATGAATGGAAGAGCCTTGGGAAAAGTTGATGGGCAGAGAGATCTGGGAGTGCAGGTCCATTGTACGCTGAAGGTTGCTGCACAGGTGGATGGAGTGGTCAAAAAGGCATATAGTATGCTTGCCTTCATTGGACGGGGTATAAGAGCTGGCAAGTCATGTTAACATTGTACAAGACATTGGTTAGGTCGCATTTAGAATACTTTGTACGATTCTGGTCGCCACGCTACCAAAAGGATGTGGACGCTTTGGCGAGGATGTTGCCTGGTATGGAAGGTGCTAGCTATGAAGAAAGGTTAACTAGGTTAGGTTTATTTTCATTAGAAAAAAGGAGATTGAGGGGGGGACCTGATTTGAGGTTTATAAAATCATGAAGGGTATAGGCAGGGTGAATAGAGACCAGCTTTTTGCCAGGGTGAAGGATTCAATAATGAGAGGTCACGCTTTCAAGAGGTGGAAAGTTTAAGGGGGAATACACACGGCAAGTACTTCACACAGAGGGTGGGCGTTTGGAACGCGTTGCCAGCAGGGATGGTAAAGGCAGGCACGGTAGATTCATTCAAGATGAGTCTGGATAAATGCATGAGTAGGTGGGGAGTAAAGGGATACAGACGCTTAAGAATTGACTGACAGGTTTAGACACTACATTTGGATCGGCTCAGGCTTGGAGGGCCGAAGGGCCTGTTCCTGGGCTGTAAATTTTCTTTATTCCAATAGGTGGGCCATAAGCAAATTGTAACTTGTGCCACCATCCACCCTCCTACTGCTGAGTGTGTCCTGAGAAACTGTTGACTTTAATAGTTTAGAGAACTGACACGCTATTGCTTTGAAACTATATTGAAAGGAATAAAAATTGAAATGACATTTAACAGAATGAGACTGGGCATACTTGCCTAGTTGGCACTTTCTAACATTTTTAATCGTTTAGATCAATTCTTCCCAGACTCTCTTGCAATGTAACCTCCATTCCAATGGAAACAAAACCACAATAAAGCAACACAGTCACATTTAGTTTGTAAATTCTTGCAGTTTGCCTGTTATCAATCAACATTTTTAAAGTCTATTAATCATTGCCATATAAATGGAAAGAGCCGGGTTTTAAAATGCTTGGTAAAAATGATGTGATAACTTGAGCTCAAGGAGGTTTTAACCAAGCACTCCACTATTGCTAGTGACCAAAGACATGGTGAATTCTCCAGCCCCCGATTCTAGCAGCCATATTGTAATCAGCCCCTCTTCTACTGCATAGATACTGCCCTCTTCTCAACACTCCTGCACCTCCACATAGACCATCAATCTTCCCAATGCCCATTCCCCCCACCCCGCCCCAACCCACTGACTATTCACCAGCAATCCCCACTGGAGGAGAATGCTCCAAATATCCCCATATTCAATAATGGGAGAGTCAAGCTCATCAGTGCAAAAGACTAGGCTAAAGCAGTCACTATAATCTTCGGTCAGAAGTGCCAAGTGGATCATCCATCTTGCTTCTTCCAGAAGTCCCCAGCATCAGCTAGTTTGATTCATTCCACAGAATATCAGGAAACAGATGCCAGCACTGGGGTGTTGCAAAGGTTATGAGCCCTGAGAGCATTCCAGCAATTGCTTCTGATGTTTTGTGCTCCAGAACATGCCACTCTGCTGTAAGACCACGCTGTTCCAGTACAGCTACAGCACTGGCATCTACCTCAGCCAGCTAATGTGGAAAATTGCCCAATTCTATCTCATGCACAAAAAGATGAAACTAACCTAGCCAATTACTGCCTCATCAGTTTGCTCTCACTCATTAGTAAAATGATGGAAGGAGTCCTGAGCAGTGCTGCCAAGCAAGACTTGTTCAGCAATAACCTGCTCAGTGTTTGAGTTCTGCCAGGGTCACTGTTTCTGACTCTATTACAGCCTTGGTTCAAACATGGACTAAAGAGATTAACGCCAGGGGAGAGGTCAGAGTGACTGTCTTGGAAATCAAAGTCACATTTGACCACGTGTAGCATCGTGGAACCGTAGCAAACCTAAAGCCAGTAGAATCCATGGGAAAACTCTTCAAGTTGGTGGTCATATCTGGCACAATGGAAGATGGCAGTGCTTGTTGGAGGCAGTTATCGCAGCTTCAGGACTTTCTTTAAGCGTTCCTCAGGGAAGTGTCCTAGGCCCAGCCATCCCCTTCATAAGGTCAGAAGTGGGGATTCATTGCACAATATTCAACACCATTCAGAATGACTTGCATGGAAGCAACCCATGTCTATTTGCAGTTAAAAAGTGGACAATATTAATGTTTGGGACAAATAATCTGTGGGCCAATAAATGCCAGTCATTGACCACCTGAAACAATACATGGCAGTGGTTCAAGAAGGCAGCTCTTCGCCACCTTCTGAGGGCAATTAGGAATGGCAATTAATGCTGGCCTTGCCATTGTAACCCACTACCTATCAATGAAATTTAGTTTGAAAAGCTGCTCAATGAAGGTTTCAGAGCAGTGTTAGACTTTTGTAATTTCCGTGCTGAAACGTAGGTATTCTTAAAGATTGACTGACATTTGAAATTGATATTGCACTGTGTGAATTTGGAATAACAATGATTCCTTGCTTCTGCAGCGATCAAATTCATTGAAGACGTTGTGCCCCAGCATGACCTCTGCCCCGAGATTTCTGGCTGTAATCTGCTCAATAGACAGTGTGTCTGTGAAGTCGTACGCTCCTGTGTTAACCTGTTCATGTACCCTGATCTGGATTCCTGTGCTGCTTCCTCGGGACATGTGCCAGGTACAGTCCTTTTTAAATGAATATTTTGAAGGTAGATTAAAAACTGTTTATGAATTTATCTTTCACTGGATGTATTTGAAATTAGATCAATATTCACACCGGTATTAAAGAGTACCTGTAAAAAAAAAAAATTCTGCGTAATAAAAATGGACTACTAAGTATTATGTCTTCAGTTCAATTCCTTCTGTCTATCCAAATGTCATTTGCACAAGAAAATAAACATCCCGATGAAAACTTTGGCAGTGGGGCTGGATTTTTGATTTTCTCTTGGCAATGTGTAGTTGCCTTTGAAGAAGATCCTGGTAAATAGACAGATGTGGTGCCAAGAGAACTTCAAGTTGTCTGCTTTAAATGGTTTGTTTTAGTCTCCCTTTTGTTGTGATAGCTTTGAGGAATGATGTATGAAAATTGCTGCCTAACTTTCTTACTCCACTCTTTTAGAAAATATTGAAAACTTGAGTAATCTCAGGGTGTTTGTTTTATCCCCAGAACTAAATGGAAACCTTATCGTTGTGGTTCTCTCAACATGGTCTGAAATTACTAATCATTTAGATCACCAGAAGATAGCCCTTATCATAACTGGCTAGCAAAGAATTGGCTAAGATTAAGTAAGCTCTTTTGTATGGCAGTGTGTCTGGAATGGAGTGTACTTTGTTGTGTATTAGAATAGTTTATTTAGATTTTTACGGCAATGTAAAATCTACACTCTTGTGTGAATGGACCTAAGCCGTACTTCTATGTGGCCTGGCATCTCTCTGACTAATATCTTTTGCAAAAGAACTGTAGCTCTTCTTAGAGTAAAGGTAAACTCCCTTTTTATGCTTTAATTGCCACATTATGCCGAGACATCCACTATCTGTACCTGGTTCGAACATGAAGCCACTTAAACACTGAGTAGCAGCTGAGGAGAAGGAACAACATAATGTCTTGGGTATGGACAATTTATCAGAACCAGAATAGATTACTGACCAACATTTTAGAAAGGAATTGACCTGGGGAATGGTGTGTGGGATAATATCTATGGAGCTCTGCGCGAGCACAGATGCTTGTGTGTGTATTTGCATGGAATTGTCAAGTGAGAATCTTGTAGAGATGGCCAAGTTGTCATGTCTAGGTCCTGATAGCTTCATGAGTATTGGTGTATTAATTATGATGTAACTGAAGTTGCACATGAATGGTTTAGTTTCATCCTGTAAAAGCAATGGAATTCGTATCTTGTTACTTCTCTAGAGTTCCAATGAATCTGCTTCGACTTAATCCACTCAACTGGGAGTATTTAATGTAAGACTAATTATGGTCTCCAGCAGGCATTAGTTTTGAGGTGGGGGGTATTTTCATCCACGATTTGAATGCAGAACACCCACAGTGAGATTCCAATAGACAGATGATGCAGTAAGAATTCTTAATTAATGTATGCAAAGTAAATGTTTTGTGCACAAGTTCAGTTCTCTGCATTTAATAAATCTGTTTGGATCAGATAATGAACGTTCACAATAATGTAAAAAAGACACGTTTAAAGTGGTATAAAATGTTTACTAATGTATTGCATTTTAGTTAAATATTAACACTTAATATTTTAAAATATCTTTAGTACTTACCAAATATATTTCAGAAGAACTAGATACTAATTCGTCTCACCTCGATTCACTTGCAACTTTTGTATGTAAATAGCAAAGTTTTTTTTCTATTGTGACCTGACTTGAATCCATGTCCAGCCACTTCTCATGTAGCTTCTGTTTATCAAAATGGCGCCTCTTAAAGTATAGAAGTCGTTTATCTTAAAAGCTTTATAAGTATGAAGTTTCCTTTGTTTTCTGTCATTATAAAGAAGTTAATGGAAGCAGTGTGTTGAGTTTCTCAACAGTCCTAGCTGTTCCAAGAGAGGCTATCTTTACATGAATGGTTCTTGACACCAGGTAATTATCCTTCACAAGTTTAAATTGAAAAGTCATTATGTCAGGACATCTGAGAAATCCTGACATGAGTCTTTCAGATAAGTCCAGTATCTGACTATCTGCTGACTGGAATTTATTTTTTATTTAATGGTGGGATGTGGGTCGCTGTCGTGGCCAGTATTTATTGCCCATCCCTAATTGTCCAGAGGACAGTTAAGAGTCAACTATGTCATACGTATGCCAGACCAGGTAAGGACGGCAGATTGCTTTCTGTAAAAGTGCATTAGCGACCCAGATGGGTTTTTCCCCAATGTCATTATTAGACATTTAATTCCACCATTTGTCGCCAAAAAAAACCCGGGACCCCAGAACATTACCTGAGTTTCTGGTTCACCTGCCTCTCCTCCAACCTAGTTTACTGCATCCGGTGCTCCCAATGTGGTTGTCTCTATAGCAGAGACCAAACATAAACTCGGGGAGCGTTTTGCAGAGCATCTTAGCCAAGGAGATTGTACAAACTCCGCACAGACAGTTGGAATCGATCCCAGATCCCTGGCACAGTGAGGCAGCAGTGCTCACCACTAAGCCACTGTGCTGCCCCTAAATTGAACTAATTCCATTTGCCTGCATTTGGCCTATAATCTTCCAAACATTTCCAATCCAGGAGCCTCTCCAAATCTCTCTCAAATGCTGTAATTGTACTCTCCTCAACCACTTCCTCTGGCAGCTTGTTCCATATGCACCCACCCTCTGTATGGGGAAAAATTGCCTCTTATGTCTCTTTTTAAATCTTTCCCCTCTCACCTTAAACCTGTGCCCTCTGGTTTTAGACTCCCTGACCCTTGTTATTCTCCTTTTCTATGCTGGCATTGATCTTATCAAGCTCTGTGATCATCCCTTAGCCTCCCGATTACCAGGGGAAGAAGTCCCAGCCTCTCCTTATAACTCAAACCTTCTAGTTTCAGTAACATTCTTGTAAATCTTTTTTGCACCCCCTGCAGTCTAATAACATCCTTCTTATAACGAGGCAAATCGTGGCCTTGCCCATGTCTTCCACAGCTACAACATGATGCCCCAAGGTCCAGCTTGTTCAGGAAGTTATGATTTGAGATATTCGTTCAATTACTCCTTCATATAACACATCCATTTCACCTTGAGGCTTCAATGTTTTTCATTTCACAGGGGGCTTTCTTTTCAGGAAATGGGAGAAGTTAACTGGACAGCTTGTTCTTAGCAGGCTTCCTTCCAACTGAACCTGATTAAATAAGGACCTTTCGAAGCTAGATACTAGTCAAGAGTGGCCCCGTTACATTCTTAGTAAAGCAATTGCTTGCCACCATTCATATTTCAAATAAGTGGTTTTTTTTTCTTTTTTTTAAAAAAAAAGTAACCTGCTAAGCCACAGTCATTGTTAGATAACCTCTTATAAAGGAACTTCTACAGGCATTTCCACAAAAATTGAAATAAATTCCTTTTACCACAATTCTTCAAAAACACTGAGCAAAATTAATTATAAAGCATCTTCATCACCAAGTTTAAAAGATTTCTTTCTCATGAAATAGAATTTGTTTTCAGTATCAATGTGAGCGTGTTTGAAAGAGACTTTAATTAGCTTGCCAGAAGCTTATTTTTCAATTGTGCAAAATCTCAAATATTTTTAATTGAAATTTAAGGACTCCACACAGTGGATAGAGCATGTACACCCGAGTGAAGGTGCAAGGGGTTGAAGCTTTGGATGGCCTTCATGCAATGTTGGAGCCATTCTGCTTTCAGTGAAAGCCAGGCTTTCTTTCTGGCCTGTTTTGGAAATGCAGATCCTGTAGATTGAACACTTTAAGGCAGTGATGGATGACATTTGTGTGTAAGTTTGTATGCGTAGAGAAGGCTATTAAGTAAGATGTTCCAGTCATACTGCATAGAAACAGGTCTTTCAGGTCAACCATGTCTATGTTGACCAGCAAACACCAAACTACGTTAATCCTATCTACCTGCACTTGGATGATGCTATGTGGCATCAGTGGATTTGATGTACAGGAATTCTAGTCACTATATAAATCCAGGATTTAAACATACTATCCACACTCGCATACTAAGTGAGCATTGTCAGAGGTGCCAACTTGTGGATCGCCCCCGAGACTCCAAAAGCTGCATAGGCACACAGCAATATGAAATGTATAAAAGAGGTAGGCACCAGCAATGAAGCTTTCAGACTGTGTGTTAGTCTCCACTCTGGACAGAGCACCGTGGTAACTGTCCCACCTTAAAAAAGACAAGTGTGTGCCTGTCAAAACCTTAAATGGGCAAAAACAAACACGTCCGCGCCAGCTTTAATGAAACCATGAATTGCGGATGCTGGAAATCCGAAACACAAACAAATAGCTGGAGAAACTTGGCAGGTCTGATAGCACCTGTGGAGAGAAAGCAGAGTTAACATTTCTAGTCCAGTGGCCCTTCAGAATTGGTAGCAGCGAGGAAAGGCTCGTATTTACGCTGAAGACTGGGATTGGTGTGTGAAAAGGAGTGAGCAGATAGGCATAGACGGAGCCCAGAGAGAGATAGAGAATGACAGACAAAGGAGCGGATGATGGTATGTTGGGGAGAAAGAAAAGCTGATAATAGGTACCATTAGTGGGTGAAAATGAGTTGGCTGTGCTGAAAGCAGCCCATATCATTGACGGAGCCTGTGTGGGGTGAGGGGGAGTGGTGGTTGGTAAAGGATATAGAAGAAAGTGTTCAGGCTGTAGAATAATTGAACTCGATTGCTGCTTTCTGAAGGCTGTAGGGTTCCCATGCGGAAAATAAGATGCTTCCTTTCAGCTTGTGCTGAGCTTCACTGGAGCACTACAAAAGTTTGTTCGCCGGGGTGTGTTGAAGTGGCAGGCAATTTGGATCGTTTTTTGCAAACAGAAAATAGGTGTTCCGTGAAGCGGTCTCACAGTCTGCGTGACCTCTTCCCCACTGTCGAGGGGACCACGTTGTGAGCAGCGCGAACGATAAACTGGATTGAGCAAAGTGCAGGAAAATCGCTGCTTCACCTGGAACTTGAATGAAACATTGTGTTCCACGTGTGACGTACTCTAGCAATTTCTGATTTTGGTAGATTTAGCACAAACAAGACCTTTTTGACATTGACAATCATTGCATCCTGACCTGAATTTGTTATTTATCAACTTGGATATTTATCACTGAGGCGAGAAGACCGTCCGATGTACAATCTGTATGATTGTATAGGTCATAAACTTGGGAATTCCCTTCCTTAATCCAATCCACCAATTTTTCTTTCTCTTCACCAATTAGAATCCTCTCCTGAGGGTTGTTGAGCTGTAGTTTGTGATTTTTGAACAGTCAGGGGAGTAAGGCAGCCCCTCGTCTCCGGGATCAAACCCCATGATTTTGGTATTCTTTTGCAACACACCAACTGGATTAACTGCTCCACCATCACCCACTCTGTTCCAACACAATCTCCAACACTCTACCCAGCCCCATTCACTCCCCTCTATCATTCTGTTTAGATGCTCCCTAAAATGTAAAATCAGTTTGACCAAGCTGTCGTAGTGTCTCCTTTAGCTCAGTGTCAATCTTTGTCAGATTACACTCTGGTGTATTGCCTGGTGAAACCTCAGACCTTGAATGTGATAGAAATGTGATTTGTTGCATAACCCCCATGTCATAAGTGAGTTCGCCATATTATGTATGCTTTTCACAGGTGTTACTTGTCTTGGAGACATATTGTTTGTGCTGTAGTGATTCTCTTATAGGGGAAAAAATCAATGCTGTTTCTGTTTCAAAATGAGTTCAGTGTAACTTCAATTGAATGTGAGTACCTTGTCCATCAGAAGTCTGAGACATATTAAAACTGCATCATGGATATTGAAAAACTCTTGTAAACAATGGAGACAATATTGGAGCAAACTGAAAAAGCGACATAACGGGTAAAGGTGAGTGGAGATAGCCAAGCAGAAGGGGAAATGGAAAGAGTCAGAAGATCAGGTTGAAGTTGAGCAATGGACATATAAGGAAGCTGGGGAACATTTAAAGATTTAGTAACAGCAGTGGCTGTGCATCACTTGAGCAGAGATGATCTGTGGCAAATTACATTGATTTCATTTTTTTAGAATTAATTTATTGTCTTGCCATACCAACATAAAATGAATGCAATATGAATTATAACACAATTGTTATAACACTATTTCAACCCAGCCAGACTATGTTGGTGTATATTCCCCACACAGGTTTTTGGAATTCCTTGTAGCCACCTTGTTCCTTTACCCTTACACTGCACTTACCCCCTTTCCTTGAACTATTCGTATAACCTAGTCTTAAATGGTCAAATGTCTCCTGCTTTAGTTACTGGAATAGTCCATTGTATTACAGTACTGGGAATAAGATATGTATCACTTTCAGAATTAAAAATTTGATTTATGCAGATTGTATTCCACTTGAGAAATGCAATTCAATTTATTGCATTTGTAATTTTTTTAACAAAAGGTGCACTGCATTTCCACAGACATGTTAAAACTAAAATGCATAGCCATATATTACCAAAGCTCCTTGTCTTCCACTCATCAGAATAAATGCAAGCATTGCAAGTTTCAAACAATCGCGGTCTGCGCTACTGTGCTAGGAAAGGTATTTGATTGGTTGGCAAGTCACTGCCAGTGAAGTAATCATCGGGAATCAAAGCCCACCCCTAAGTCACTGGGTATTTCAAAAAAAGGTCCTGTTTATGAACATCTGTGACTTCTAACAAGTATAAGTGATCCACACTACGAACGCAACTAATTATCTTAGATTAGTTGTTATGTAACAATTTTCCCCCTCAGAATTGTTCAGCAAGTGTTGCTCAATTTTGAAATTGCACCTAATGCCTACTACATTTTCTTTTACTGCTTATTTCATGGCAATGCCTCGGCCAATTGAAGTTGACTTGTCTGCCAATCAACACTTTTCTCCTGTCATATAAATTGTTTAATCAGTTAAAGTTTGGCGTTCTTGCATTTCTCCTGATAAGTGCAAGACAAAGCCTCACAACATTTGTCTGTTCAGCAATATTGAAGTTCTGTCCAAATAAGTGACTGGGTGTTATTTTAATGGAGAAAAATCAAATTCTGAACAGTGCGTCATGAATTGTACCCATATCAAACACTTGGCGAAAAGTCATGCGACATCTGATGAAGGTGAAACACTCTGAAAGCTTGTGATTAAATAAATCAGTTGCACTATAACCTGGTATTATATGACTTCTGAGTCTGTGCACCCCAGTCCAATACCAGCACCTCCACATCATAAACTTAGTGCAATAGCAATCAGAAACAGCCTGTAGTTTGTCTGTAAAATATTTTGGAACATGCTGAAGTTATGAATGGCATGAATAAAATCTAGGCTCTTGTTTGTAACCTCTATTATTGATGCAGTGTGTTCTTTTTCTTCCCCCTTTAGGCCAGTAAATGTCATTAATAGTTATTGAGCTATCTTTCCAATTTCAGTTAAGTAAAATAATTCAGCTTAATCAGGATTGCGATACCACTGATACTTCACAAGCCAAGATCTCTCCAATTGCTGTATCTAACTGTAAAATCTTTAACCACATCAACAACAAAATATATTTTTGAATGGATTCCAGGCCAAGTTTCAAGTCCAACAGCTTTCCATAATAATTGAAAATGAGAAAATGACTAAAATGGGAACTCTATTGCTGGATCTGTGAGAATTATGAACTTTGCCCACCAGCTTTCTTCTATTTCCCTCCTGTAATAAAGCTAGTCAACAACAAGGTTTTTATTTTACAGTGATGTTTCAATCAGAATTTTCTCAGAATGCAAACTTGAGCCAGTAGGAATAGTACCTGCGTAACTGGGTAAGCAGATGCTGATATAAAACCCACAGAGAAGCCATCTCCAAGAACATGAAATGGATCATCATTAGAATCTCAATTTTGCCTATGATGTTGGCAGAGTTGGAGAGTTTGAGTTATAGGGAGAGGCTGAATAAGCTGGGGCTATTTTCCCTGGACCATTGGAGGCTGAGGGGTGACTTTAAAGAAGTTTATAAAATTATCAGGGCCATGGATAGGGTAAATAGACAAGGTCTTTTCCCTAGGGTACAAGAGTCCAGAACTAGAGGGCCTAGGTTTAGGGTGAGAGGGGAAAGGTTTAAAAAGAGCCTAAGGGACAACTTTTTCACGCAGAGGTTGGTACGTATATGGAATGATCTGCCAGAGGAAGTGATGGAGGCTGCTTCAAAAACAACATTTAAAAGGCATCTGGATGGGTATATAAATAGAAAGGGTTTAGAGGGATATGGGCCAAGTGCTGGCAAATGAGACTAGATTGATTGATTTAGGATATCTGGTCGGCATGAACAAGTTGGACTGAAGGGTCTGTTTCCGTGCTGTACGTCTCTATGACTCCATAATTGAAGGTATATTAGATAAAATTGCATAGTGCCATTCACAGCTTCAGGATAACCAAAAGCAATTTCTAACAGTAGTAGTATTTTCTTGAATTGGAGTCTTTGTTGTAATTCAGGAAACACAACAGTCAATTTGTGCACTTAAAAAAGAAATCTCACAAACAGCAATATTATAGTCATTTTTTTTAAATTTGAAGTGATATTGATTTGAGTTATAATTATTGGTTAGGAAATTGTTGCTAAACTCTATGAAAATGTCCCATGGTATTGTGTTCCACACCTGAGATGCAGCTTCTGTTTAAAATCCCAGTGCCTCAGACAGAATGATGTGCCCTCATTAGTGCACTGGAGATGTCAGGCATAATTTTTGGGTTTCAATCTCTGGCATGAGAGCTAATCCGTGACCATCATACCCACAAATGTGCATGGAAGCAACTGATTAACACTGGCATTAGAGTGAGGATATGAACTATGTGTCAAACTATGTAGGTGCATTTAAGGCGAAGCAAGTAAACCGGAGGAAGGAACAGGAGCAAGTATCGATAGCGTGTCATAAAGCAGATAGAAGGATAATTTGACTACCAAATAGACCTGTTGGGTCATAGTCATAGAGATGTACAACATGGAAACAGACCCTTTGGTCCAACCCGTCCATGCCGACCAGATATCCCAATCCAATCTAATCCCACCTGCCAGCACCCGACCCATATCTCTCCAAACCCTTCCTATTCATATACCCATCCAAATGCCTCTTAAATGTTGAAATTGTACCAGCCTCCACCACTTCCTCTGGCAGCACAAACCACCCTCTGCATGAAATAGTTGCCCCTTGAGTCTCTTTTATATCTTTCCCCTCTCACCCTAAACCTATGCCCTCTAGTTCTGGACTCCCCGACCTCAGGGAAAAGACTTTGTCTATTTGCCATTTCCATGCCCCTCATGATTTTGTAAATCTCTGAGGTCACCCCTCAGCCTCCGACGCACCAGGGAAAACCGCTCCGGCCTGTTCAGCCTCTCCCTATAGCTCAAATCCTCCAACCCTGGCAACATGCTCGTAAACACTATTTGCATGCAATATTCCAACAGTGGCCTAACCAATGACCTGTACAGCCGCAACATGACCTCCCAACTCCTGTACTCCATACTCTGACCAATAAAAGAAAGCATACTAAAGTGAATGACAATAAGTCATGTACTGTTCATTGCATTGTGCATATCTTGTTTAGGAACAGCTTTAAGAAAGCATCAGGGAGCAACCTTCTATTATTTCGGGATGTGGGAATAGAGTCGGAACCACCAGCTAAACAATGATTACCGCAGGCATTGAACCTTGCAGCCCACCATTTGTTCGTGGATTCAAAACAGGAAAGACAGACTTATCAAATGCTTTTACCAACTGATGAAATATTGTACAGTGTTTATACCACAAAGTTCTGAGACTCTCTTTTGTCACACCTTGATCAGACTAAATCAAAGCAGCCACCAATTAGACTTGTAAAGTAAAAGGATCAAAACCCAGCCCATATTCTATAACACAGTGAGAATGTTTGCTTGTCCTCTTGTACAGCCGCAGTGCTAACAAGGGAGACTTAATTTTCGTAACAATGGGAAGCTCTTAACAAAAGAGGATTTTCTGGACTCGAGCCAGGAAATGCTGGAAAAATGCAAACGCTCACACAGCATCTAAGGTCGGAGCAACGCAGATAACATTTCAAAGTTGATGACCTTCCGTTAAAATGTGGATTTTCTGTTCTACTGTGGACACCAGAAAGATGTCACTTAATCGTGAAGCTAATGAAGCTGAGTGAAGAGTCATTAAATTGGAAGTTGCATACTTCTCATACATCTGATCAGGTGAAATGATGAATTCTGCTAGTATAGAGTACAATCACTTGGCTTAGTGTCCAATCTTTTAAAAAAAAAAAATCCCAAGGGACTTTGTCTAGGTGGCCTGCTAGTGGAAGCATTTTTATGAAGTAACCATGAATCACTTGAATTAAATGGAAGCTGCTGATATTCAGGGCAAAACCCAAGTGAAATTTTCCCTGATCATTGTTTTAACAGGATCATTGTCTCATGCTGTCCCAGAATGTATTAGACTACTGGAGGATAACTTCCTAAGAATCCGGAGCCTTCCAAAATCTGTTGACTGTCCACATGATTAGATCCAAACCCGTCAATGCAGAATTTTGGCACTTTTTTGGGATAAACAAGTTTTCATTTTGAAACCTGTATTAAACCCTGCACCGGATTTTTGGCATCTATTCATAGTCCTGTCTCTTTAAATTTATCTGGAAAGCAGATCACCGAATGGATTTGAGCATGTGCCAGAAACCATTCTACTGGACCTGATTCTAGTTAATTATTCTTATAGCTTTACTTTATTCCTTTCCGCAAATGCAAGTTCCTTTCAATGGCAGGCTCTCTTCTGCAGTCAAATGGATAAATAATGAAGAAACAGTGGCCTTTTGTCAGAATACTCTGGATTTGGCCACTTTTCAGAATGGCTGGCAGTTTAACACTTGGCTGAGGGAACGTTAGAGGAATGGGAATAAAACACTCGGTGTATGTAATGCACCTTGTAATTGATTTTTTTTATTATCAAGATGAGATTGTGCATTCAACAATATTCTGATAGAAGGTCACAGACTTTAAAGACATTATCTGGGCGAGGATCACAGATGCATTTTGACTAATGTCTACGAAGATGAGAAAACCTAACAAGATTACAGTGCCATGTAATCCCTACTTGTGGTGTATGTCATCTCAATTGCTGAACAGCTCTCTGGTTCTGTCAGACAAAAACATGCAATTTTCCTGAAGGTGAGAAGAAATATTTGATCCTTGTGCCAAGATGTTAGGGTGCAGAAAATGGCAAGATTGATGTTTCATATAAGGTGCCATTCTTTCAGTATTTAATGTTAAGTAAACATTGGTTGAAAACATATTCTACTTATAGATTTTCCCAATGTTCCTTTTAGTGAAATAAGTCAACAAAGAATGGTTATTGGTCAGCCATGATTTCACTGATAGGAACAGGTTTCCAAAGCTATTGCAGTTAATGTGAACTCTAAAAGGAATTAACAATAAAGGCTAATCTTAAACCTGCTTTCATTAGAATGTTGGCAATAAAGCAAACGTGAGCGATCATCTGATTTCATTTTGCCAAACAATGTTTTTGTATTTGGCTGCATAAAACAGTGGTTTCATTGGTTCCTGTTAAAGATGTTATCAATCATTCTCTAATCAATGTGCTGCTTGAGATGAGTGTTTAGAGACATAGAGTCATAGAGATGTACAGCACGGAACTAGACCTTTGGTCTAACTCTTCCATGCCGACCAGATATCCCAACCCAATCTAGTCCCACCTGCCAGTACCTGGCCCATATCCCTCCAAACCCTTCCTATTCATATACCCATCCAAATGACTTTTAAATGTTGCAATTGTGCTAGCCTCCACAACTTCCTCTGGCAGCACAAACCACTCTCTGCATGAAATAGTTGCCCCTTGAGTCTCTTTTTATATCTTTCCCCTCTCACCCTAAACCTATGCCCTCTAGTTCTGGACTCCCTCACCCCAGGGAAAATACTTTGTCTATTTATCCTATCCATGCCCCTCATGATTTTTGTAAATCTCTATAAGGTCACTCATCAGCCTCCACGCTCCAGGGAAAACAGCGCTAGCCTATTCAACCTCTCCCCATAGCTCCAACCCTGGCAACATCCTTGTAAATCCTTTCTGAACCCTTTCAAGTTCCACAATATCTTTCCGATAGGAAAGAGACCAGAATTGCACACAATATTCCAACAGTGGGCTAACCAATGTCCTGTACAGCCGCAATATGACCTCCCAACTCCTGTGCTCAATACTCTGACCAATAAAAGAAAGCATACTAAACCTTTAATAAAATATGCTAAAACTGAAGAATAAGTTGTGTAGATAATTGTTCTTTCAATCTTGCGTCCATCAGTATATTCTTCAAGGTGAGTGCCAAACAATTTATTGTTGGAATTTGGTTCAGTGAGATTGATTTTTTTCATTGGGATTTCATTCATCCATGCATTATCTGCATCAAATAATGGATATGTACGGAAGTATAACTTTAATTTTCATGTTAACTTGTTTATTTACAGTTTGGTGGGAGGAGGAAATTCTCAACTTGAGATAACTAATGTAGTCATTTGCTTGCTTGGTCTTTTTATAAAATGCTGAACATTGATGTTGGAATCTAAAATAACAGCAGAAAAAAATCCCTGAGAATCTTGATAAAGATCATTTGAGTAGAAGGCTTCATTTTTGCCTTTATAGATTATTTGCTAATTTGTTCAGTTCTATGTTTCTGTGCCAATCAAAAGTATTTTAGTAATGAGGTGACAGCGACATGGCTCAGTGGTTTGCACTGCTGCCTCTCAGCACCAGGGTGCCAGGTTCGATTTCAGCCTTGCGTGACTGTCTGTGTGGAGTTTGCACCTTCTCCCTGTGTCTGCGTGGGTTTCGTCTGGGTGCTCCGGGTTCCTTTCACAATCCAAAGATGTGCAGGTTAGGTGGATTGGCCATGCCAAATTTCCCATAGTGTTAGGTGAATTAGTCAGAGGGAAATGGGTCTGGGTGGGTTACTCTTCGGAGGGTCGGTGTTGGCTTGTTGGGCCAAAGGGCCTGTTTCCACACTGTAGGGAATCTAATCTAATCTAATCTAATCTTGAAGCACTATTTTTGGTTATCATACCAGGGGGCTACTAAGAATTGGTTAGCAGTGCCAAGTTGATGGGGCATGGGAACCCTGTGTATAAATAGATAACTCATCACATTGTATAGATTTTATTAAGTTTCACAGTAATTTACAGAGAATTGCAAAACTGGTTAGTGCAAGCCTTGGAATATTGCGTGAACAATCTCCCGATTTCAAGGAATTGTTGCATTGAAGTTTCCTTCTCCGTCGCAACACCTCAACCAGTCAGCAGACTTGCCAACTAATCTACACTACTTGCTACTATGGCACAACAGAATTCTTTCATTTGTCCTGATGAATGCAAGATGAAAAGCTTCAGAAATCTGTCTCTTCAGCAGTATTGAGATTGAATTCCTTTCCTCATATTGTGATGGTTTCTCAAGGAAAGGGAAATGTCTTTTTATTCTGAAATACTGCAGTAAGCATAAATATCTGCCCTTTCTCTAATATATAACCTTTTCAGAACAAATCATGATCCATAATTCATTGAGCCAATGAGCTTTTATTGTATAAAGAAATTTAATACATGTTAAAAGTATTGACTTAAGAGCCTCAGTGCTATGTTGGGGAAAAGCGTCCGTTGAATATTCTGTTTCCGAGAACAAAGTCAAGTTATGAGAGAACCATATTCTATAAAGGTTAAACCTTCAGGTTTTAGGTTAATTTAATTGGATACTATTATTTGATCAAAAGCAGAAACTCTTCTGGAGAAGTATAGTTAATTTTCAAGACAATTAACTACACTGCAATCAGTAAATAGTTAAATGAAATTAATGTTGTCATCTTTGTAGAACAACTCTTTTAATTATTTATTCAGCAGTACAATTAATGAATGAAATTCTGAACTTCCAAAAGATCTCCTTTAGCTAAAAGTTGGCATTTATGCTTAACATTTTGAGCATTTGAAGCAATATAACAATGTGGATATTTTGCATTAAAGTGTTTTGATTGAATGGTGGATCTGACTGGGATGTGGTTTGGTGCACTGGAATTCCATGCATGGTTAGACTCCTATTTGGATCAAGAGTGTGGTGCTGAAAAAACACAGCAGGTCAGGCAGCACCCGATAAGCTGGAAAATCTACGTTTCGGGCAAAAGGATTCCTGATGAAGGGCTTTTGCCTGAAACGTGGATTTTCCTGCTCTTCGGATGCTGCCTGACCTGCTGTGCTTTTCCAGCACCACACTCTCTACTCTAATCTCCAGCATTTGCAGTCTTCACTTTTTCTCCTATTTGGATCTCTGTCAATTGTAAGCTAGACTCATTGCGATTAGTACCTGAATAGTTGAGAAGTATGACAAAATAGCCCTGGAAGATGCATTAACATATCTTTCATGCTTTTTTTTCCTTTCTAACTGTTATGTGTCCACACACTGGAGAGCAATCAATTTTCATTAGTTAACCTTTCAATTTCTCTTTCATTAACTGGAATCAGTACAGAACAAGGACACCCAAATGAACACATCTCAGTCCACATAAAAATTCGGATTGGCTTATATTTATTAGTGACAACTGGCCACCAGTTTTGGTTGATTACAATCATACCATTATAAAGGGGCTAGGTGTAGTGGTAGCATTCCTGCCTTTAAGCTCAGTGCCCCAGGTTCAGGTCCCACCCGCTCCAGAAATTGGTAGGTTGACTGAAAAATATATCTAGGTGCACAAAGAAGGAATGACGAGTGGGCATTCTCCTGGAGGGGAAGAGAGCGCGATAATTTTAAAGGGCCGAAAGTAAGAGGTCATTTTAAAACCGAGTTGAGTCTGGTGCTGGAAAAGCACAGCTGGTCAGGCAGCATCTGAGGAGCAGGACAGTCGATTTTTCAAGCATATGCTCTTCTTCTGAAAATTCCTGATGAGCTTATGCTCGAAACATCGAGTCTCCTGTTCCTCAGATGCTGCCTGACCGGCTGTGCTTTTCCAGCACCACATTCTTCGAGTCTGATTCCCAGCAGCTGCAGTCCTCACTTTCTCCAAGGCAATTTAAAACACAAACACATCAATCATGCCATTATGTATACTTTGTAAGCATGAATGAGGATGTGGAGTACATTTCCTCATTTCAGTTGTTACAGCTGAACTCTGTCGGAAGCCTTTGGCTGCTGGTGGAAAAGTGAATGCTGAATGAATTTGCCTTTGCCCTCAAAAATGAAGTGAACGCCACCTCCAAATGTGGCCTTCCTGCCTGGTGCCCGGAGTATAAACACACAAGTGGTTTTGTGCCTTTGAATGATCCCAGCTTCAGCACACTGTGCTGCACGTGGTGTTGCCCCACTGACGGAAAAAGATTGTTGGCAACTTTGATTTCCTTTTGGTAAAGAATAGTTGTGCTTTGCCAAGACAGGTACATTAGAATGGAACGTCTATTCCTATTCAAGATCTGCATTTGCCTGGAAGGAGAATGAGATTCTTGTTCCAAATTGTAGTGAATGATACTATTAACAAATGGCAAAATTTCCATATATTCAAACCGACTGTTTGCACTCCTTGCTCAGATCACGAATTATTAATTTTCCACCACACGTTAATTCGGCCATAAATTCCCTTGCCTTATGATTGCATTTGATTTTTGTTATGAAATTTTTGAAATTTATTACTTGGCTACTGAGGAAGAATGAAATAGTACAAGCCTCAACTTCTAAAAAGAAATAACAGCAACTAAACTTCCAACTAATAGGAGCCAAAGGCACCAAGTGCGAAGAAGTAAGCCCATTCCAGTTCAGTTTGAAGGTATTCATTTTATTTGCAATTACCATTTGGGTTCTGGTTGCGTGGTTTGTAACACTTCCAGAGTGAAGTGCAAGTGAATGGTAGGTTCACATTCAGTACATGCTTCTGAGTTCAACCTCCACTGGATAGCAGCGTGAAGATAACTACAAGAGGATCCACACTTTGCAGAATCAACAGAAATGATGCAGTGCAGAATGAGGCCATCCGGCCCATTGTATATGCAGTAGCTCATTAAATGCACATCAGTAGCTATTACTAATCCCCTGCTGTTTACCCCCCATATCCTTGCACATTATTTTGTTCAGATAATCATCCAGTGCTATCTTTGTAGAAATGGTTTAAAAATGATCAAATGAGTCAGTGGGCTGGGAAAATGGCAGATGGAGGTCAATCTGGATAAATGCAAGCTTCTGTATTTTGGCGCAACAAGCGAGGGTAGAGCTTATACAAATAATGCTAAGGCCTTGGGTAGTGTTGTAGAATAGAGGGACCTAGGGGTGCAGGTACATAATTCTTTAAAATTTGCATCATATATAGGCAGAATGGTTAAAAAGGCATTTGGCACACTTGCCTTCATTACTCAATCCTTGAAGTTGGGACGTTACGTTGAGGTTGTACAGGACATTGGTAAGGCCTCTTCTGGAATACTCTGTCCAATTCTGGTCATCCAGTTATAGGAAGGATGTTATCAAGCTGGAGAGGGTTCAGAAGAGATTTACCAGGATGTTGCCAGGTATGGCAGGTTTGAGTTATAAAGAAAGGCTGGGAATTTTTTCACTGGAGCATAGGAGGTTGAGATGCAAGCTGATAGAAGTCTATGAAATAATGAAAGGTAGAGATAGGGATGATGGTAGTTGTCTTTTCCCTAAGATGGGGAATTTCAAGACAAGGGGGTACATTTTAAGGTGAGAGGAGAGAGATTTAAAAAAGACATGAGGGATAAATGTTTTGCACAGAAGGTGGTTCCTGTGTGGAATGAACTTCCTGAGGAAGTGGTAGGTGTAGGTACAATTACAACATTTAAAAGACATTTGGATAGATACATGCATCTAAAAGGTTGGGAGGGATATGGGTCAGGAGCAGACAGGTGAGACTAGTTTGGCATTATTGAAGGTATGGACTGGTTGGACCAAAGGGTCTGCTTCCGTGCTGTATGACGCTATGAATTTGCCCTCAAAGGTCAGCCTGAAATGTATGTGCTTTTCTTCAAGAAACTCGAACAGCCAAAAAAGAACAGGCCCACTCTCAGCTGACCAATAGAAGTGGCCATTTGTGTTCCACTTTTGGAGTTGACTCACTGCTTTGGTCAAAGGGAGGATTTCTAATCTGTTTGGGTTCAGAATGATTGAGCCAGATCTTGCTTCTGAGGTTTCGGTGGTCAAAGAAATGTAAAGGGGACCTGGGACTGCTCTCTGTGCTTCTGGAACTTTCCGTTGAGGCCCTGCTGTCAGATGTAAAGGATTAATGCCTGCCAGAGACCAGAGGAAGAGACTAGTATCTTCCAACTAAGCATGGGGGGGCTGTTGGAGCAGGTTCATAGCAAGCCTGTGTTCCCTTAAGGCAAGCTACAATGTTATCAAGAAGTTTGAGGAATTCATGGATATGGGACAGATAAGTGATGCTAAACCTCCGTACCTAAGACATTCCCAACATTGAGCATAACACCCCGAAGTGTAACATGACTCTACTCGGCGCCCTCCCTCAGGAGGGTTGCCTCTCAATCAGTATTAACTACAGAGAGATTTGTTTTCATCTTTGTGTCACCTCCCAGCTGTGCCTCACAATTACTGTCTCCAATTGTTATCCTTTCCTCCTTTGAGTTAAGTTGGAAGTCATTTCTCAGAGTGAACACACATTCGGCAGAAGTGCTGTGAGCATAAACCTCTCAAATCTGGCCATGGCTGGAGCTCCTCTGTTTCAATGATTAAAAATTTCCCATTATGCAGCTCTCATCATCATCATCATCTATCTACCCTGTCCCTTTGGTGCCATTCTCATCTTATTCTAGCCCTATCCTGCCCCTCTCTGCATCAGGAACAAGTCATTACTGATGGGATATTTCGCAACTGATCAGCATGGCACATCCCTGTTCCGCTTACAGGACACTTCTGAACTTCGATGAATCTCCTCCTTGCACTGTGCTGGCAGCTATCACAATGCTGCAGCAGGGATACTGTGTTGTCTGGGAAATGCACTCTGCTTACGGACTGAACTAGGCTGTATCTTGGCTGTTCACTTGCTGTCTCAGCACTCTATCACCTAGAGCCTCCCTCAATGCTCATAGCATCACTGCTTTCCCTTGCCTTTTCGCATTTTGCTCCCTTAAGGGACAACTTGCTGTCAGTGAGAATCTCCCCTCGATGTCCAGACCCAGTTAAAAGATGGAGCAAAATATTCTTGAAATCAGGATAGGTCTCACTGGACAACTTGTGCAGTTCTACCACATTTCTTGCGGTAATCCATGCTGTTCAAGCCCCTATACAATTCTGCTTTTCTTTTGCTATTATAATACATGGAAGCATAGAAATTAGGAGCAGGGGTGGGCTATTCAGCCCTTCAAACCTGCTTAGGACACTCTCCATATGATCGTGGCTGATCATCCAACTCAGTACCCTGTTCCCACTTTCTCCCCATACCCTTTCAGTCCTAAGAACCAAATCCAACTCCTTGAAAGCGTTCACTATTTTAGCCTTACCCACTTTCTGTGGCAGAGAATTCCACAGGCTCACCACTCTCTGGGTGAAGAAATTTCTCCTGCCCCAGTCCTAAATGGCTGACCCTGTACCTTTTAAACCGTGACTCCTGATTGTGGACTCTCTGGTCATCAGCGATGTTCTCCTTCCATTTACCATCCAGTCCTGTCAGAATTTTCTAGGTTTCTATGAGAGCACCCCTCATTCTTCTAAACTGCAGTGAATATAGTTCAAACTGATCCAGTCTGTCTTTGTGCATCAGTCCTGCCATCCAAGGAACCAGTCTGATAAATACATGTTGCACTTTCTTGATGGCCAGAACACCATTCCTCAGAAAAGGGGACCAAAACTGCCAGTGATACACCCGATGTGGTCTCACAATGGCCCTGTATAATTGCAGCAAGATATCTCTTCTCCTTTACTCGAATTGTCTTGCCATGGAAGCCAACATGCCATTTGCCTTCTTTCTGACTAGAGAATGAATCGAGTTGGTAGGTCAGTTCACTTGTCATTTATTTGTTTGGACAGAATAAGTATTTGAACTTTCTTTTTCTATATGAGCAAATGGCTTCTTTTCCCCTCTGTTTGAATGTTTCTTTATCAAGGAAGACTTCTTCAAGTCCTAGCTAACAAAAATAAATAGTGCGGGAGCAAATAGTTTGCATGAACCTTTGCAGTAGTTGTGCAACCAAGTTGTTTGGAAATAGCACAAATCCTAAAATGACTCTGTCCATAATTAGACACAGCCCAGACTGAGCAATAGACATCCTTGCATGAAGAGAGCGAGAGAGAGATGGTGGTTGTAGCTAAAAGGGAACCACTCTGCATCAAACATGGCTGATCACTTCCACTCTTGTAGCCTGCCATGGGCATGTTGGAAAGATTAAGCAGGTTGATCGCCAACTCTGTTTGGCCACAACATGAATATTACTTGTGTGGCTAATTAGTCCCAAAGTGGGGCTTGAACCGAGAGGTTCTGGTTCAGAGGCAGCCCTTTGAGCCACAAGACCGCCTGCGTAAAGTGACACCCAAGTAGTGTACTGCATCAACAAGTTTCGCCAAGAGAAAGCTGTATAGTTTCAAAATTCTGAATGAATCCTCGTTAAAAGTTTTTTTTTTCTTTCTCCATTCTTTATGGAGAGATTATCAAATGTATTAAAAGAACCATAATGGATGACTACTACTTATGATGCTGTAATCGTTAATATGCAATTACAAGGATAATTGCAAGCAAATGATTGATAACTTTGACATACATTGCAAAATCTGGCAATATGTCACCAGAGAATACAGATAAATGTTGACGCTCCTAGTTGCTGTTGTAGAAGAAATCTATCCTTCAAAATGGTAACTGTTTTTCTGTAAGGGAGTGATTGTTCAAGTGCATTGCTTCCCATATTTTATAATCATATTTAAATCTCTATTGGTAATATTAGCTGTACTATTTATAAATAGGATCAGCATGATTCTGTATTTGGAAATAAATAGATAAGTCTGTACTTCTGTACAATGACAAAAATACTTCTGGCCCAAGCCCAGAATCAATATTTATTATTTTAAAGGCCTGATCCGCTTGTACAAAATGCAGGATAAAATCAGAAACTGAAAATATAGTGTAAACAGAGCCTGCATCTTGCTGCAGTTCTCATGGCTTTAAACCAGATTAGCTCTCTATCTAAATAATCTGCAGCTTGGCATTTTACTTAATGTTGGTACTTCATGGTCTGTTCAGTTACGTAGGTGAGGAAGTTCCATACATGGTAGTATTTTTTTTTAAAATCCTGCATTTGGGATGTTTAAAAAAATTTTGGATAATGTACTTTATGTAATAACTCAAGGGCTATGAGCATATTAAAACATTGAATCTTGTGGGGTAAGGGGGATAATGAATGAAAAGTTCTCAGTTTTGCTGATTAATGCTATTCAATTTGAGACAACATCAGACACTGCACCAAAAATACACTGTGTACTAAAACCTACCGAGACGTAACTATTAATCATTATCACTAAATTGTTGCAAGCTGGGTAATTCTGGTACTGGCACAGATTCATTTGGTTTCTCCTAACGTAATTGTTGTAAATATTAAAATGTTCAATGGCTGTATTTGACCGAACTAAACCAAGACTATTTTTAAAAGTGCGACACGCCTACCAAAAATGGCCATCAAAATTTAGTCGTCCAGGCCCATGCTGGACTTTTCTTTCTTCTGCATCAGTCCCCCAACTTTGGATGGAAGCTTTTGGCAGTTGTAACCAACAGTGGAATTAATTGAGTCGAACTGCAAATCCCATGTGATCCTTATGCCTGACTTATTTTATGATATGTTGATCAAATTGAATGGGAAAAGCTTTCTTATTGAAGTATCTTTTGTAGTTGAGAGTAGGAAAAGAATAGCAGTTCCATTTTAATGTCAGGACAATTCCCCAGTGTTATGGACCAGACCAAACCTCCTCAAACTATATTAAGAAGATAGTGTAGACCCTAACTTTTTCTTTATTTTAGGGTAACTATAAGGCGTTGTGTTCCAGAAGCAATTCGATTAATCAAACTGCTAGGCTTGAAATAACACTTTATTCATGCACCTTAATTAAAGTACAGAGAAAATAAAACTAAGAGTTTGCTATATAATTCAACTATTACTATTCAACTGTTCCAATATAGTAACATTCCTTAAACATGCCCTTAGCAAAGGTAAATTCAGTAAAATAGATTGTCTCGCATGCAATTCTAGCAGCCCAGGAAAAAAAACATTGAGAGCGCGAGAGAGAACAACAAATAGAAAAAGCATTCTAAGGGAGGCTGATTCTATTCTTCCAATTCAAAAAAAAAGCCTCCCAAATTGTTTATTTTATTAGATTCCAACAGACAGGTCATTACTTCTGCCTTAAAACCTCTCTTCGAAAAAAGCTTTTTAAAAAAAAACACACAACGAATTGCACTGCACCATTCTTGGGCAGTTTTGTAAAGAACATTCTGCTTTACACAAAAAGAAGTCAGTATTATTTTTAACTTTCATATTCAGTAGCTGTGTGAAAATAATCAAAGCAATACTTCACCAAGTGTAGCACCAAGCAGCTGTAGTACAATCAATGCAGACGGGAATTGGGGCAACTCTCCACCAGCTACAGTCATGCCCAGCACAAAGAAAGTGGGTTGATCTCACAACATTAAATATTTCAGACCCTGGTTATCAAAGGAGTTCCTGAGGGTGGTTCCATAGGCTCAAACCTCTATAGTTGCTTCATCAATAAAATTATTTTTGTCATAAGTTCAGAAGTGGGGATGTTGCAGCTACATGCACAATGCTTAATACATTCACAACTCCTCCGGTACTGGTCCAGTCTACAGCCTATGCAGAAATACCTGGACAAATTTCAATCTTGGGCTATTTAGTGATGAGTAACATCACGGCACGCCAGTTAGATAATGACCATCTCCAACAAACAAGAATCCAGCTGTCCCCCATTGATATTCAATGACATTACAGTCACTGAATTCCCCCACTATCAACATTCTGAGCTGAACTCTCCATATAAACACTGTTGCTACCAAAGTGAGTCAGAGATTCTGAACTCTGGCAAGTAACTCACCTTCTCTAAAACCTGTCCAGAGTAGGCAAAGCCCAAAATCATGAGTGCGATAGAATACTCTCCACTTCCTTGGATGAGTGTGACTCCAATAAACTTTCAGAAATTTGATGTCATGTATGAAAATGATTAGCACCCATCCATCAACTTCAGTGTTCACTTCCTCCACCAGCAATCCACAGTGGCAGCAGTGTGCACCATGTAGGAGGTGCACTGCAATAACCAACCAAGGCTACTTTTTGTGGAACCTTCCAGACCTATAATCTCCTCCATTTAGAAACACAAGGGCCACAGACATGTAGAATGCCACCACTTTGCAGTTCCTCTCCATGTCACAAGCCAACCTGATCTACATCCAAATTCTGTCACTCCTCAATCAAAGTCTTGGAACTTCCCCTCTTTTAGCATTGGGCGCAAACCTACAACACGTGGACTGCCATATGCTTGGGTCAAGCTTGGCACCACCTACTGAAAGGGGAAAAAAGGGATGGGCAATAGATACTAGCCTAACCAATGATGCTCACATCCCAAGAATGTATAAAAAGAATCTTGACAGATGTGCAATAAAGAGAAACTATTTCCACTGGTTGGTGAAGTTAAAAAAATCTGCATTTAACTTTCTCTCACAGCCCCGAGGAGTATGTTTTGAAAACATTTCTTCACGCAACGTCATTATAATGACGAATACATTGATTGAAATCAAGCACTTTATTTTCTTTTCTAGTTTTTCTAATACATTTTAAAGGGGAATATAATAAAGTGAATTTGCATAGAGGGTGGTAGGTGCCTGGAATGCGTAGCTAGCAGAGATAGTAGAGGCGGGCACAGTAGATTCATTTAAGGAGCATCTGGACAGATGCATGAGTAGGTGGGGAGCAGAGGGATACAGATGCTTAGGAATTGGGTGATAGGTCTAGACTGTGGTTTTGGATTGGCTCAGGCTTGGAGGACCGAAGGGCCTGTTCCTGGGCTGTAAACTTTCTTTAAATATTTAAAGAACAAAGTCATAGAATCATACAGCACAGAAACAGATACTTCGATCCAACTCATCCATGCTGACCAGGTTTCCTGATCCAAACTAGTCCCATTTGCCTGTGTTTGGTCCATATCCTATACCTTTCCTATTCATGTACCTGTCCAAATGACTTTTAAATGTTGTAACTGTACCCACCTCTACCATTTCTTCTGGCAGTTCATTCCATAAAAATACCACCCTCTCTGGTAAAAGTTGCCCTTCAGTCCCTTTTAAATCTTTCCCCTCTCACACTAACCCAGTCCCCTACCATAGGGAAAAGGTGTTTGCCATTCACTCTATGCCCCTCATGATTTTAGAAACCTCTATAAGTTCAACACTCAACATCCTACGCTGCAGTGCAGAAGGCCCTAGCTTAACCAGCCTCTCCATTTCTTTCAGTTCCATCAAATGTAGTCTTGATTAGTTACTGCAATGCACTTTGTATATGTCTTTGTGGATTGGTGGTTGAAGCAATAAACACTGCAGTTGATAGATGTGGTGCCAATAAAGTGGCCTGATCTGACCTGGATGGTGCAGAGCTTCTTGAATGTGGTTGATTCAGCAATCTGTCTTTACATGATGGACAGGCTTCGACGAGGCAGAAGGTAAGTTACTCACTGTAGGATTCCTAACCTCTGACCCCCTTTATAGCCACATTATTCCCCTGAGACAAAACTTCAGTATTTGAAAGAATTTGCTCGCATTAAACCCAGGAAGTTAAATTTGTGGAACAATTTATTTCCAATTCTTAGGCAACCAGATTTTCATACTTTCAGGTCAAGTACTGTGATCCTCCCTCGTACATGATTTTCTGAAAATCATTGGATAGTTACACTACAGAAGTAGGCCATTCAGTCTATTGACTCTGTGCCAGCTCTTCGCAAAAGCGTGTTAGCTTGTTCTACTCACTGACTCTTTCCCTCAGATGCTTGTCCAATTCTCCTTTGAAAGCAATGATTGTGCCTCACCACATTTGGGGCAGCATATTCCAGATCCTAACCACTTGGTACATTTAAAAAAACTTGTGTATATAGCTTTTAACTCTTTTGCCAACAAATCTACATCTATGCCATCTGAATCTCAACCTTGCTGCAAATGGAAACAGCTTCCCTCTCTCTACTGTGTGTAGACCCTTCTTGGTCTTAACCAGCTCTATCAAATCTCCTCTTCTATAATGAGAGTAACCCCATCTTCCCTCACCTGTGAATATAAATGAAGTCTCTTATCCATGAAACATTGTCAATATTTTTTCTATGCCTTTGCTGCTGGCTGCTTATCCCAAAGTGCCTGCCTCGAATTGCACTGGAAACACGAGCTGAGGCTGACATTCATCAAAGTTTAGCCAGATTCCTCATAACTACTTGTTTTTTTTGTACTCTGTGCCTCTGTTTCTAAAGCACTAAGATCCCACGTGCCTTGAACGATAACTCACCCTGCCCATACCTTTCAATAATTTGTGTGCATATCACCCCAGGTCCCCTGTTCCTGTACCCTTTTAGAGTGGGAACACATTTATAATTGTGAAGGGTTTTTGCTTTAAGGCATTGATTTGATAACTCTCTGATTCTCAAGCCCCTGCGGCACAAATGTGTATCCATATGTGTTCATTTTTATCCAGAATACTTATATCAGGTGAACATCTATGGATGTTTGGACTGTTGTGCTGCTGAACGAGGGTTACTTTAATGGACAGCCAGTGTTTACACATTTCTGTGATCGTATTGCAGAGCTCAGTTGGGTTTATAACTGTATTGGCCTCTGCATCCAGATAAATCAAAGTCTGTTTTTACTAACTGGAAAGTTGAGCCTGTTGTCTGCAATTCAATCCATCTCTCCGTGAAAAGTATAAACCATGCTCTTCAAAGCTAACTTTCCCAAAGCTGCATGATGTAATTTCAATTTCTTCATAAAACTCCATAAAATGAAAAACATTGAATAATATAAAACTCTTATTGATTTATGCTTGTGTTTTATAAACAAGGTAAGTGAATATTATTTCGTCACCTCATCAGATATCTAGACAGTTCATCAGCATAGCCACTTTGTTTTTCCCCATACAGTCCCTAATGTGCAGAAACAGGCCATTCAGCCCATTGAGTCCCACACTGACCCTCTGAAAGGCACTTCATCCAGAAACATCCCCCTACCCTATCCCTGTAACCCTGCATTTCCCATGGCTAATTCACCCAGCCTGCCCATCCCTGGACCATTTGGGGCAATATATCATGGCCAATCCACCCAACCTGTACATCATTGGACACAGGAAGGAAACTGGAGCACCCAGAGAAAATCCACACAGACATGGGGAGAATGTGCAAACTCACACAGGCAGTCACCCGAGGGTGGAATCGAACCCAGATCACTGGCACTGTGAGGTCTCAGTGCTAACCACTGAGCCACTGTGCCGTCCCTCAGTTCACCTTATTTGTAATTTTCCACTGAAGATTATCCAGGTCACCAGATAGTGGAATTTTCATCTCCGTTTAAGCCTAATTGGTTTCGGACATAGTTCTTCAGACTCACTTCCTGTGAGGCTTTGCTAACTCGCTCTTCTGGCAGAGCGTCTGTTTGAGGTATTGCCCACTCTCTGAACCCACCTTACACATGAAACCAGCCACAGGGCTGTGATCATGACAGCTGCCTTCTACATCAATCTATTTACAGTAAATTTTGGGTGGGTGCCATTCTCCAACCCAGAAAACTAATCAGACAGCATCCAGCCCACACATCGCAGCTGGATAGCAGTGGTTATGAGCTGCAATGGTTTTGAGTGCCATGCTGTGTGCATGTAAAATGAGAAGTTCTTCAGTTTTTCTCAGACTTGTTCTGTGTCCAGGTTTTAGATTGCTTCTGTATCCAGGCAAGTAGGTTTTTTTTGTGAGCAATGTTATAAATTTGAAAATAAAGCCATTGTACTACCCATCACCAAATAGGCAGGAAGTACTGAACTTGGGGCTAACTGTATCAAAGGATGCAGGGAGATTGTGGGAATACTGTGCTAAGCTGGATGAACAGGCAGGCTCACGTTGAATGACTGTGCAGGCTCGAATGGCTGAATGGCCTGCTGTTCCTTTCCCTTTGTTTCAGCTCGGCTCTCTGACCAAACTCAAACCAGTGCAACTCTTTGTATTGGAGCTCAGGGACAATTTACCACTTGCATGTAAAGCAGCCAAGGCAGAGGATGCAAGGAGACACACTCATTTTAACTGAGAGCTCTTATGATTTATCCTGTGTATGTTCCATATGTTCCACCTGAGCTGCGAGGGCGGGTGCGTACACAGCCTCTGCGAGGTTTTGCACACAGCCATCTGTGTTGGGGTCCACAAGTCGTTGCTTCAGCCAGACCTCAGATCTGCACAGGAGCAAAGAGCGAAAAATTAGAGGAAACTCTGCTGTTGGCTTATTTTCTGAGCACTGTGTCACTTTGCGCATGGTTTGGAGACCGCCATCCTCCCTAGCTTGTTTTGCTTTTTAGCGCTGAGGCAGGTAGCTTAATGCAGGTTGGAGACTGAATGGGGCAAGCTATGGCACCAGGCTACTGTGGGGTAAATATAGGGTAGGGGGAATGTCTCTGGGTGGGTTACTCTTCGGAGGGTTGGTGTGGACTTGTTGGGCCGAAGGGCCTGTTTCCATACTGTAGGGATTCTAATCTAATCTAAGGCTATGCCAACATCGCATCTGCAACAATGCGATAAACACACTTCATGCGATTGACCACATTATGAAAGTCAAAGGGAAGCGGTCCTTAGTGGGATCAAGGGGACCAATGGTCAGTCAGCGTGTGCTGCCAAGGAGCTCACGGGATTTTAATCCAGGGGATCGACCATGGGTCCAACCTTTTGGTCAGATGCAGGCAACCTGGGGATTGTGGGCATTTCAGTCGGGGTGCCTGGAGGTGATCCAAGTTTTAATGCAGTGTGACAAAGGGAAAGATTTTAATGATCAAAGCACAGTTGGTGCAGGAGCAGGAAGTATGATAAGGTGGCCCCTTTGGGGAGCAGCAAAGCAGAAGGCCAGATGGATTAATAGCTTGGGAGGATAATGTGGACGTGATACCTGTAATATCAAGAGTTAACATCGACAAGCCTTGATGAGAGGTGTATGCAGTGGCAGAGTTACAGTAAATGCTGGCCCTGTGAATCTAAGCTGGCAGAGAGAAGATGGTAGAAATTACCTTTACACAATACAGGCAATCATTGATCTTCCTATACTGCTGGCTGTTCCTATACTGCGCGGCCGTTCCATGCAGGCACAGCACTGAATGGCTGAGTTTGCTGCCATGGCATCCTTTGGCAGTCAGCAGGGAAACCTACTGCCCTGCTCCCCACCAGCCTATCCAATAGCAGCTTAGCTCTCTATCCATGAGTCGAGAGTGAGCTTCCCTTTCTGAGCCAATTTGTCAGTGTAATGGTTGAGCCCAACAGTGCGAGGAGCACTGAAGCATCTGGAGTGGTATGCAATGTGTTTTAAATATGGCGGCAGCATTGAGAGTGCTGGACAGTCTCATGCAGTTGTGAGCAGTTCCACCTCTCAAGCAGTGTGATCACACCAGAAACGTCAAAAAGTCCAGTTGTGTAATTACTGAAGGGAAGAGCATTCGATTGCATGAAAAATGTTGCTGAGAGCAATGGTAGACACCTTGAATCTCACTCGATTGCACAGCAGCGATTTAACTTCTTAAAATGAGACTACTTTCCTTGTTTTGATGTGTCCTTGACAGCACATCTTATAGCTGGAGCTTGATGTGTGCAGTTCAGATTCACCTGGGCCAAGTGAGGTTGTAATGGTATAACAGACATAACTCAACAACGTTTCAGGCATGGAACTAAATGAGATCGGTGTGCTATCAATGGTGCATCCTGACCCCCACAGCTTCCCATTGTGGCTTCAAATGTTTCATGAAACAGATTATTTATCAGTGACTGAATATTACCTATAACGAAAATCAGGTTTTATGAAATCTAAAGACATTCCTGTAACACAATTAAATGAATCCATACAAAACCGGTGCAGGAGTAGGGCGTTTGGGCCTTTGAGCCTGCTCCACCATCGATTATGGTTATGGCTGGTCATCTACTCAGTCACCTGGTCCTGCTTTCTCCTCGTACCCCTTTATTCCTTTAGCCCTAACAGCTATATCTATCCTTTTCTTGAAAGCCATCGCTATTTTGGCCTCAAATGCTTTCTAGAGCAGAGAATTCCATAGACTCCATTCTTTGAGTAAAGCATTTCCCTCACCTCAATTCTAAATGGCCTTCCCCGTATTCTGAAACTGTGACTCTTGGTTCTAGACTCCCTGGTCATCGGGAACATCCTTCCTGCATCCACTCTGTCTAAACCCGTTAGAATTGTAAACATTTCTATGAGGTTCCAGTGTCCCTCACCCTCCCGTATTCATCAAAACTCTGGGGGATTTAGTTGTAACTGTTCCAGTCTCTCTTCGTACATCAGTCCTGCCATCCCAGGAATTGGCAAAATTATATCTTCCAATGCCTTGTGTAAAGAAGGCCTTTCCTCAAAATTCGACTTGCCAGAGTAGTGATTCTGTGTTGTGAACGTGGTATTTGCAATCTGCCAGTCTTGCATTTTTCCAATATTCATTAAGGGTGCCAAGATGCAAAGGGCCTGGTTGAACCTGAGGTGATCACTGGGAAGTGGTGTAGGGTTAGTTTTAAGCATACAGATTTAATGGAAGGGGCAGAAGGTGATTTCAATTTTTCAAGTGTTCAGTTGAAGGAAATAGATTGTTCAAGATTGTACGTTGAATGAGCAGTCTGATGCAGGGAGATGTTTAAGATTTGTTCATTCAATGTACAATCTGATGCAGAGAGAAAGTGTTAATATAACCTTTTACATAACTTATTCCTGGGTGGAAGGAGTTGTCTAATGTAAGAGATGACAGGTCAGGCCTGTACTCATTACAGATTATAAGAATGAGGAACGATTGTATTGAAGTGTGTAACATCCTAAAATGAATTGATAGAATGGTCAACTGAGAAGATGGCTATTTTTATGGGAAAGATTAGAATGAGGGGGCACCGAAAATAAAAGATCATCCATTTAAAATGGAGGTGATATTTTTTCATTGGAAAATGTCAGTTTGTGGAATTCTCTTCCCCAGGCAGCAATAGAGGTATGGTCATTGAATATTTTTAAGGCTAAGCTAGTCTCTTGACAGAGAAGGCAGTTTTTTTTTTTAGATTCAATTCCCTCTCAGCCCAACCAGTCCACTCCGAAGAGTAACTCACCCGGAACCATTCCCCTCTGATTTATGCACCTGACACAATGGGTAATTTAGCATGGCCAATCCACCTGACCTGCACATCTTTGGACTGTGGGAAGAAACCCACACAGACACAAGGAGAATGTCTGTGTGGAGTTTGCACATTCACCCGAGAGTGGAGTCAAAGCCAGGTCCCTGTTGCTGTGAGACTGTAGTGCTAACGACTGAGCCACCGTGCTGTTTAGACTGGAAAGTGGAGTTGAAACAGTTCAGCCATAATCTTACCAAATGATAAGGCTGGCTTAAGGCACTAAACAGCTTACTCCTGCTAATAAATTATTTGTCATAAAAATTTCACTATTTAGAATTTTTATGTTCGGAAATAGGTTGCTATGAATATTAATGTTCTAATCCAAATGGAAAGTGAAAATTCAGCTAATGAATGCATTTTGGTTTTTTAGTGAATTAATTTTGATACAGCCATATTTGAAGCCTTTTTTTATGAATCTTTGTGAAGTTAACATTGATGCATGCAATATAATTCAGCAATTAATGAGGCCTTAATATTGTCAATGTTCAAATCTACAAATGTGACAAATTGGCCCTCACTATTTGCCTACACTTTCATAAAATTGTTGCTTGTGTCCTGTTAAATTAAGGCACTCAAAGTAATGGACTTTAGTTTGTAATTTGGAAAACTCTTTTTAAAAAAAGATTGTTATTAAGTTCAAGTATTTATTTATGCTTAATAACAATTTTCTGATGAACAGGTCTTTGTTCATTTGTAGTTTAGTAAAGAATAATTCATAAAATTGAAGCTCACTGTTACAATAAAAACGAAATCACATTCTAGTTTATTTGGATCCCTAGAGTTTTAACCTTTGTGTCTGTTCCTTTTGTAATTTGACTCAATAGTCTCTAGGTTGAATGGAATCAAATTCTGTCTTATACAGAATTATGGGGTTGCTTTGATTCTTCCTTTCCCTAATGTTTTGATCATATTCTGTCATTCCTAATATGAAAATTGCAAGTCCATGGTCTGAGTGATAATATATTACATATTTTGCTGACTCCTGGTTTAAAAGAACATCATCATTTGAAATGTCTTATCTTGAGTTCAGCTGTACAACTATTAGCATATCAATGTTTGATGGATTCATATGAAATTCCCTTCCTTTAAATATTCGTATTGGTCCAAAGAGATTTGCTCCTATTCAAAGGTTCCAATATGAAGATATCTTTCCCACTGAGGAATTTGACTTCGGAAGTAATTAAAGCTTCCACTGGCCTGAACCAACTTGAAATCAGATTCACCTCCCCTCCTGTTGCAAAAGAACTTACAGAAATGTTTAAGCACACACCTCTGTCTATTAATTGTGGCATCATATTATTCTATATTGCCCATTTAAAATGTTAGAAATATTGTTGCTATATATAAGTATCTTGACAGGATGATGCATTTTAAATGGCAATATGATTAAAAAATCGTATTAACAAAATAATACATTTATTCAATAAGGTTATGCTGCCTGAATGTGGACAAACAAACTTTATTTAATGCAAGTGAGAAAAGTTGTTTTATCATTTTGTGACGAGGTTTTTTTGGTCTTTGGTATGTTCGATATCCACTATGGATGTGCACAGTTCCTTTGAACAATCTGGTTTTTTTTTGCCAAGAATCAACCACTCAAAAGGGATCGCAATGATATTGGAGACCAAGTGGCCTTCTATCCATTTTTTTTCTGAGATATTATGGAAGTGCTATCACAATCAGAATTTTTCCTAATGTTATTCTCATCCATCCTGATGATGCTACATCTCTTGGTTGTTTAGTTTCACAGATTTTTCTCACTGTCTGATTCATAATCTTTGACTGATTAGCCATCGTTCATGGCTTTTGATGGACTGTGTCCCTAAAGAAGGTATCTTTCTCACAGTTCTCACAATGGTATATCAGAGCAGCATTCAACAGCAGAACCCAAGCTGATGTTCTATTAAGAATTAATCCCATTGACAATTTGTCTATTTATCGCTAAAATGCCTGCAAGGTACATCATTCTTTTGGTGTAATGGAAAGCCAACCAACAACAACAAAAAAACGCATGAACCATTCTGCGATCGGATTGTGCAGCAACCTGTGCATGAGCTGATAACACAAATGTCATTTGCAAAGGTTTCTGCTGCGGAAATGGCCTGGGCTGCAGTAGATTATTCATTTGAAAAGTGAGTGAACCGAATTTTGATACAGAGGGGTAGCTCTGGTGAGTAGAGCATGAAATGGTTTTGAAGTATTCAGCAACATGACGAAAGAATGGTATGAAATAAGATAGCAGTACTGTTTAGTTTCACTGATCATTTTGATGTTTAGGTGGAGAGGAAGCTGCCAACTGACCGCACCCCAGCTCCTCGGATTGACGAGGAAGCGAGTGATCAAGATTGATGACTGAAGCTGGGAGGATTTGGAGGATTGTTAAGTCAATTTAAAAACTCCAATTGCTTTCCAAAAATGATTCTTGTGTGGCCCCCAATTATTAACTTTATTGGTGTTTCGTGACTGCGCATAAAACACTCCCTTCTTAATGCCAAAGACAGGCATCAAATTGCTTGTTCTTAAGGTATTTGCTGATAAAAGAAATGTCGACTTTAGATCAAACAGATTATGACTGTGCATCGGAAGCTGAGGCCATGAAGTGCTGGTTCTTTCAGTAGGCTTAATGTGGTTAGAACAGATGTCTGAATGCTTTCTACTACAAGAGAAGGCAAAGGTTGTAGAGGTTCGAACTCCGCCTATTGTATAACATAAAGCAAACTGGAATCATCGTTTCAAACTATTCACAGGTCGGGCAAAAACAAGCACGTGGCACGTGTGATAGTGTAAACCCTTGTGATACTTATAGTGTCCTTTGTAGATCAAAAGCCGTATTCCTAATTTTATTAAGCCTTAATATCTTTGTCAATTTATTATTTATAATCTAGAATTGTTCTAGTTTAATCAAGTGGAATTGCATTTTTGATCCTCATTTTATGGGTAAACGGCTTTTTAAAACATATCAAGTTTGAACAATCTTGCAAGGTTTGCTTTAACACTTACCTGTATCTTTATATTTTAAACCACATTATAATCCAGTTTCATTTTCAAATAAGTGGGATCACTGTTCTGCCTGAATAAAGGCTTTATATTAATTTAATATAAGCCTAAGCAAAGTCAAACTTGAGATCATTTTAAAAGGTAAATAGTCATCGAGTCATAGAAACGTACAGCATGGAAACAGACCCTTCGGTCCAACCTGTCCATGCCAACCAAATATCCCAACCCAATCTAGTCCCACCTGCCAGCACCTGGCCCATATCCCTCCAAACCCTTCCAATACATATACCCATCCAAATGCCTCTTAAATGTTGCAATTGTACCAGCCTCCACCACTTCCTCTGGCAGCTCATTCCATATATGTACCACCCTCTGCATGAAAAGTTGCCCCTTAGGTCTCTTTTATATCTTTCCCCTCTCATCCTAAACCTATGCCCTCTAGTTCGGGACTCCCCGACCCCTGGGAAAAGACTTTGCCTATTTACCCTATTCATGCCTCGCATAATTTTGTAAATCTCTATAAGATTTGAATCCTTGTTTGAAAATCGGTGTAGTATTCAAATTCCAACATGTCCACTTTTTCTGCCTGTAATTAAACGATAAGCTAAGTATTTGAATTATTCTGCTTCATAATAATATAATGTGATTTATTTTTTCAAGAGGAAAAATAAATGCATTCTGAATAAACATCATTAAGACGTGTAAGCTGGCTTTATTTTCATTGTATAGCAATTACTGTTGGTATTTCTGATAGTATTGAGTCTCATTTATCATAGTCCTGTCTGTTTCTCCCACCTATAGTTAGAAAAACTCCTTTAAATTATATTGTTTAAATATCTTCTATTTTCTCTCATTCTTTGTTTTAAAAAAAATCAACAAATGTCATTATTTACCGGACCATAGGACTGCTTTCTGATTAAAGGGGGACAACACATGGTGATTTCAACTGAGGGTAACATCACCGTCAAGGAAGGGGAGAGGTTGAGAATCTTTCTTGGTAACCTCAGTCAATGCAGGATTTTAACACAAACTGTTGGTGTCACTATGCACCACAAATCAATTGTCCAGCCAACTGAGCTAAACAACCGTTACCCCATCATATTTACCCCAACATGAGCAGCAGCCTCCTTTTAATGGGGAAGTATCTGCAGTGCACATTTATCAGAGGCAGAGTGGGGGAGGAAAGAAAGTGTTGCTGTTACAGTCAGAGTGGTGTGGTTGCTAACCTAATCAAATGTGTTCTTTTTTTTATCTCCCAAAAGTGATATTCATGTGTATCTGCCATGGACTCCATTTCTCAACCACTTCTCTCACAGTATAAACCCATAGTTCTGCTTGTTCATCGGTGTTCTACACATGTCCTGTTGAATCCAAGGGAAAAACTTTGAAAAAATTTCTTATGTCATTACATTGTATTCCTCTTGCTTGTATTACAGTCTGAGAATGTAAAAGAAGTTAAGGTGCTGTAATTATAGAAATAAAAGAAAATTAGTCAGACTTACCTTTTCCGAATTTTTTTTAAAAATCCTTCTCGACTGGCCTGACACTAATGGATGTAAGTGAATTGATATTCCTCAAGCTTGACTGCCTGTCTGAGCCTTGCACCTAAGTATTGCAGAGAGACTGTACTTCTGATTCTCTCTTAGGCCTGCACTCTTCAACAGTCTTGTTGGAGAATAAGATTCAGAAGCTGACCCAGGCCCACCTCCACTCTTGTATACCATAGCCGAACCATGGCAACAGCATTGTCCAGATAAAAGGCTTTGGCTTGTGGGTCTTCGTTTGCCCTTCAATGGGAACTCTGCACTGCTTATTCCTCTCTCCAACTACTGATGCGGTTTATTTGTGCAACTCACTATGTAGCTAACTTTCTCAGATGACCTATAAAGGGCCAGGACTCTGAGCTGGTGTAGAATGCGATGCACCTGGCCCACTTTCAGGATGCACGGTTTCCTGTGTCTTTACCCGTCTCCGGCATGAGCACCTTGTAAGACCTATGGGTGATGAAAAGTGTGAACTATAACTAGTTGGATGGGAGAATTTACAAACATGACAATGGAGATGTTCTCACAAGTCACTACTGATATTACATCAACAAGAGGACGTGTCCATTTTTCCCTGGCACTGGCATTTGTTGCTCATCCCTAATTGCCCTTGAACTTAATGTATCGCTAATGGGTAGTGAAGAGTTGGTCACACCACAGTGAACTCGGAGTCTCACGTAAGGCCAAACTGAGTAAGGATCGCAAATTTCCTTTTCTGGAGCATTTTAGCAAACCAAATGGGCTTATACAACAATCAATGATACCTGACACTGTAACCATCAGTGACACCAGCTTTAATTTCTGGATTTATTGGTCAAATTTAAATTCCATCTACTCACTTGGTGGGATTTGAACCTATGACTGCAGAATGTTGGTCTGGCCCCTGGGTTGCAAGCTGGGTGACGTACCCCTCCACGTCACCATCTCTTCCCCTTGAATTTTCTTGGAGCGCTGCATTCACGAGGAAGTTACTGTGCTGCTTTTGCTCATCTCTTCGTTCTGCCTTGTCTGCTTGCTTTCCGAAGCAGCAGGCCTGTACAGTTCAAGCCCCACTGACGTGCTCTTCCTCCTCCCCTTTTCCCCACCCACCCCTCCCCTTCTCTGGCTGCACCATGACTGTAGGCTGCAGCTTGATTTACAAGGATGTCTCTTATTGAGGCTGTATCACACACATTGCTGTGTCTCGGTTGCCTGATGTAGAGTGCCTTTCTTTTCCAAATGCCACAGTGGTCATACCCACTGCTGTAATCACTCAGGAAACTTGAAGATGCATTACTAAAGTTGTGGCCCAGGTAACAAACCATTGGAAAACCCTCTTCTGGAACACAGCCACTGCCAGGATCTCCCATTGAGCAGAGGTCTGACCATCGGCAGTCACCCCCTTGCTTTTCAAGGGATTTCCAATAATGCATTTCATTCAACAATCTTACAGAACCACGTGTAGAATTTTAGTGTCAATTCTATGGGATGTTGTAGCTTTTTAAAAGAAAATACATGACCCTAAATTAATCTGTAAGATTGCAGCATCTGTCAAAATATTCCATAACACTGCTTTGAAAACAAAAGTCCCAGTGTCCTGTTCTGTGGTTACTCCCAATTACCCGCACCAAAATAAATTATCTCGTCATCAAGACTATAGGATAATATGAAATTAGGGGTAGACTGTTCAGCGCCTCAACCGTGCCCTGTCATTCAACAGGATCATGGCTAAAGTGACACTTCGAACATCCACTTTCCCCATGATTCTCCTACTGATCAGAAAGTTATCTTGATCTTAAGTATAGACAAGGACACTCCCTGCAACTCCCTGTGCAGTAAGGACTTCTAAAGACACTCGAGTGTCTGACAGAAGGAATTCCACCTCATCTCAGTCTTAAATTGGCACCCCGTAATTCTGAGCCCTAGATTCTCCCGTTTCCTTACTGCTATTTGTGGGGTCTTGCCTATTGCCAACTAGCTGGTATTTTTCCCCACATTGCAGCAGTGTCTCCATGTCAAAAGTTGGCTGTAGTGTACCACTGTAAAGTGCCTTTGGGCAACCTCAAGTCTTGATAAGTTATATATAAGCAAGCATTTCTTTTCAGACTGTAAAGTATGGAAATGTGGAACAATTGAAACTAATTGGTTTGTTGACACCTTTTTGAAGATTTTGAAATACTTTAGTGTTGTTTGGAGTTGCAAAATTCAACTGAAGTGACAGCAACTGTTGGGGTCCACTAACTTCCTGAGTATCTTCAAGCTGGAAAGCTGAATTCTAATCCTAATGCTGAAAGAAGTGAAATTCTGACAATTCTAAGTATATACTTTGGTAATTTGTTTATACAGTCCTACTATTCTTTGGCATTCAGTTTGTGGAAAGGGAAGGAATTGGTATATTGTAGGCTTTTATATAATGTGAGCCCAAGATTCACAGCCCCCTAATAAATGGTTGTCAAGTTATATAACTTACAAGACATACAACATAGCGTTGTGAACCACATTCCTTTTTGTGGTATAATGGTGGCATCTGAGATGTGTAGGGGTTTGTACAACAATTACACATGGACCTTTCTTCTTTCCATTCCGAAAATCCTAATATTGAAGCCACAACTAGCTAACAAACTGCTCTAAATCTTTTTGTGACTCAGTCAAATTCTGTTTGATGCTTCTGAGAACGGCCCTTGAAAAGTTTTAAATTTAAAAGTGACATATAAAATGAACTGTAGAGAGGGTATATTTAATCATTGAAAAAATTATTTTTTATATTCCTATACATTATTTTATTTTATCTTCTATTATTTTATACATATTTTGCATGTACTTCCTAAAAGGAAAGTACTTTGCTTTCCACTAAGTTCACTCTCCAAAGCTTTAGTAGTCTCTGCCATGGGAACTTGAGAGAAGTTAGAGGAAACTGTACTATGCTTTTCTTATGTTATAATGCATCCTTGCACTACTTCATCTTTGAGAATTTTTTTTCAGAGTACAGAGGCATTTAAATTAATTGAGTTTCTAACTAGAGCTTAGATTTAATGAGTGAGAGTTACAATAAAACCTACGTGTTAGCCAGCATTTGGCGTTCGTGTAAGTGTTTTGAACTAAATAGAGGATTGATGCTTATTTAGGGATTGTTTACATATGTTCTTTCTGTCTAATAGATATTTGTTTCTTTAAGTGCTCATTCTCAGGATCAGTCCAAGTTTGAATCATTCTTTAGGTGCTTGAGTCAGCTAGCTCTGTTGGCTTTTTGAGAGATCACTTCTGTTTCTGTTGCAGTTAAGAATTTGACAAAATGATTTTCTTTAATAATTTTTTAGAAAAAATGAATATACTGTAAATGCAAACACAAATGCAAGATTGGTCCCTGGACTATTTTTCAGAGACCAGTAAATGAAATTATTTTTACATCAGTTAATTTTTGGCACAAGCACAAATTAAGTAGTGGGATAAATTTTCTTTTGGCACTGACAAGCAACTATATTCCTGCCAAAAGTCAGTAATTATTGATTGCATGAAAATAAACTGGTGGAGTGTTGAATAATTCTTTCCCTCTCCCTCCCCCTCGTGTTCTTGCTCTCTCTCTCTCTCTCTCTCTCTCTCTCTCTTTTTTCCTGACACACACACTCACTCTCTCTTTGTAATTCTCTCTAGTTCCACAGTCTCTTGTGTCTCTATCAGTGTTTTCTCTGATTTTTCTCTTGGTCTTGGTTTTTGCTTTCTGTCTTCATCACTGTTCCCTGAGTCTTATGCCCCCATCTCTGTTTGCTCACTTGCTTTATGTTTGATCTCCCTCTATCTTTGCAGCTCCTTTTGATGTTGGGACAACCTTTTCATAAACTCCTTTCCTTTCCCTTTCTGTATTTTGTTTATACTGTACACAGTTTTCATGTACAAACATGTAGTGATTGCACTAAGAAAGCTACACTTGATGCTTTTCATGCCTCTCTTCATGCATTGTTCCGCTTCTGTAAATGGTGACAACTTTTTCAGTCAAGGTTATAGTATAACATTTAAAATCTTGTGGATTTTTTCCCCCATTTCCAGCTCCTTGGTTTTATTTTGGTCAGTTTAAGCTATTTGCTTTTTACTCTTTCTGGCACCAGTCTTTCGCTTGCTCTCATCTTTTTCCTTTCTCTTTCCGTTTGTGAGAAAATCTCAAAGTTATTCATTCTCTCTGCTACCAGAAGCAGTGTCTCATAGTTGGCATCTTAAGAAACAATGATCAGGAGTCTAGAACATGTCAAAGGTATTTTGAGTGTACCTTAGCATGTTTGAAACAAATGTTTTTGAGAATTCTTCCTTTATCTATATTCTGTGTGAGTCACCATGGAGTGTTGGAATTGGTAGAGTTTCTGATAGTGAGGAGGATTGTCAAAGGATACTGTGAGCTGTAAATAGATTGCAGATTTGGGCAGAGAAATGGCAGGTGGAGTTTATTTCAGCCAAATATGAAGTGACGCATTTTAGAAGGTCAAATTCAGGTGTGAATTATACCATAAATGGCAGAACCCTTGGGAGCATTGACTTACAAAGGAATCTGGGCTTACAGGTCCACAGATCACTGAACGTGGCAACACAAATGGATAAGGTGGTGAAGAAGGCATACAGCACCCTTCCTTCATCGGCCGGGGCATTGAACATAAAGTTAGCGAGTTATATTACAGCTGTGCTAAACTTCAGTTAGGCCGCACATTTGGAATACTGAGTGCAGTTCTGGTCGCCACACAACCAGAAGTACATGGATGCTTTCGAGAGGGTGCAGAGAAGATTTACCAGGATGTTGCCTCCTCTGGAGGGTTTTAGTTATGAGAAGAGGATGGATAAACTCAGATTGTTTTCACTGGAAAGACAGAGGCTGAGGGGTGACCTGATTGAGGTCTACAAAATTGAGAGGCATAGACAAGGTAGATAGTCCGAGACCTTTTCTCAGGGGGGGAAATGTCACCTACAAGAGAGCCCAGGTTCAAAGTGATGGGGGAAAGTTTAGGGGAGAAGTGCAGAGAAAGGTTTTCACTAGCCGGCAGTGAGTGCCTGGAATGCACTGCCATTGGAGGTGGTGGACGCAGACACGACAGCAATGCTAAAGGTGTATCTTGATAGACATGTGAACAGGAGGTGAACAGTGGGACAGAAACCGTGCATGGCCAATAAGTAATGGGTCTAAATAAGGATTAGGAATCAGCACAGGCTTGGTGGGCCGAAGGGTCGGTCTCTGTGCTGCACTGCATTTTGCTGTGTAGAAATGGTACTTTGCTGCAGCAATGAGGGTAGGTAGCATCCTTCGTGTTTGAGGCAAGGCACAAGGATAGCTTTGCACAACTACCTATCAGCCATTTGTTATCCTTTTCATTGGTGTGAAACAGTGGAAGGGTGAGGTGACAGCAGTGGGAGCAAGACAGGCTCCTGGGGATAGAATTCCCACAAACATCCTCCGAAAGCAATTGTTGTACCAATTGCATTGGATTGGTGGGGGGGGAGGCGGGCTGCAGGGGAGGCAGCAATTAAGGGATAATAATTTGGAAGGAGGGTTGATGCCAGCAATGTAAGCTTACGTTCAGGCATTGGGTTTTGATGTTGTTTTTTTTGTTGGTAGCCTCCAGGAACCCCTTATAAGGACTGTCTGTTAGATTGTATTATTAGATTAGATTACTTAGTGTGGAAACAGGCCCTTCGGCCCAACAAGTCCACACCGACCCTCTGAAGAGCAACCCACCCAGACCCAGTCCCCTACATTTACCCCTTCACCTAACACTACAGGCAATTTAGCATGGCCAATTCACCTAACCTGCACATCTTTAGACTGTGGGAGGAAACCGGAGCACCCGGAGAAAACCCACACAGACACGGGGAAAATGTGCAAACTCTACACAGACAGTTGCCCGAGGCGGGAGTGTATGTTGTGACTCTATTTACCTAAAGACCAAACAGTTCAGCACAGGCATCAGGCAACCTTCTGTATATACAGAAAGTCCAGATCTTGGCTGTGGATATGTCTATTTCTGCCTTTATTGCTATATTGTAAGTGTTACACCCAATATGTAACGACCATGCAGTTCACACTGCAGATGGTTAAATAGGTATGGCACCATCAAGTTACTAGATCAAAGTGTTCCAACTATGTAAAGTTACATGATCATGAATTGTACGTTTCAGATGAAATATTTTTGGCTTGCAGCCTAGAAATTGATGATGACTATGTTCTTTAAATCTTGAGAGGCAAAATGCTGGAATTGTAGAAGGAAAATTAAATCAATACAGGAAATTGATGCATTGTGTAATAGACATCTCCCTAAAAGCTGGCAAAAGAAAATGAAATCCCATTTGTTTTTGCTTTTTTTTAAAAAAAAAAATCTGGCACAGTACTTCTGATATATTCCTTGATTGTGTCATATAATTTAGCATTATTAATATTTAAGAAATACATTTGTTTGACAGTCTGGAGTTGCCATTATATTCTGTCCAAATAGTTTGAAACCAGGTACAGTATAGTACAGAATCTTAGAATGGACCACAAGATGGAAGGAGACCATTCAGTCCGTCATGTCCGCACTGGTTTTCCAAAGCAGCAATTTAACACATGCTATAACCTGCCTTCCACCTGTAACCCTGCACATTCCTCCTTTTCAGACAATAATCCAATTCCTCCGTGAATGTTTCAGTTAAATAGTGGGCCTCAGTGCAGGATATGATCCTTACGTTCTGTCATTAAAATAACAATCCCTTTGCAGGAGCAAAGTGTTTTTAGTGGTGCGCTGAAGTTGCAGTGTAGATCAATGCCAACCGTTGGAACTACCAAAACTCATTTCACATAGAACCTAAATTACCAACAGACCAAGAAAATGTTAGCCCTTCAGTCTAGACTGAGTTGAACTTGTTTCAGAAATAAAGCTTTTTATCACCCTGTGCACCATCCAGCCTTTCTCATTTCCTGTTTGAAGAAATGCTGTAAGGGCTGTCTTTTTATTTTGTACTTTTAAAAACTGGGGATTCAAATGAAAACAAGTTCTAAGACAATTTGAAACCAAGAGACTGTTCAGATGCAGCTTTAATTGGCAACAAAAAATTGTTTGGTCTATGGACGAGTAACCAATAATCAAAGACAGACTTTTTCGTATGTCAATGACTGAGATTGCTTTTCAGGAACTGAACAACTTGGAGCTGTTACAGACAGAGAGAGATGTGTTTAAGTTCTTCCCCAGCTTGGGGGTGATCAGCCTGTTCCCTGCAATCAAACCTCACTGTAAACCTGAGGAAAGCCAGTTTATCTTTCCTGCATCAATTGTTTTATGCTGCAATCTTTAACTGATAAATCATAACGTGACGTGGCCACCTTGTGTCCCTTGTACAACAGTGGAAGCAGCTGGGGAAGTCAACTGAAGTAACACACTGGCCACCTGTACAGTCATAAAAATCATCTCATCAACAAGACTGGGAATAAAAACTCTTGAACTGTCCTTCTAGTATTTCCCATCTGTCCATAAACTATTTCACCTTATCTGTTTCTGTCTGTGTATGAAAGGGGGAGGTTTACAAGGGGCGTGAGAGTTTAATTAGTTGCGTTGTCGACATACAGTTTATGACTGGTTACCTGTAGCGAGAATCTAATTCCTTAAAATAAATAGTGATTAGTTTTTCGTACTGAAACTGGTCTATGCTTTCTATTCAATCCGGTAAAATCAGGTAAATTGGGGACTCTTACATACTTTATAAAATCTTTAACTTCTGTGATGACTCCATAAACAGCAGCTATGATTTCCAGTTTACTATCCCAGTGAGCCTGAATATTGCCTTCTATTTTCTACCTGCCTTACCTGAGTTCCTGATAGAGCATTTGCTAATGGTGTTAATAGGAGAGGTGCAAGCAAAATATGCTATCTTGTGTCAAAGTGGCTAATGTGTCCTACCTGTTATCAGTCTTTGCCAAATACCTTAATGTCCCCACAAAAGCAGCAGTTAATCAGGGAAGTTAATGTTTGGGGAAGAGTTGTTATAACGCTACACCGCTATTGCATGACCTTGGTTTCCTTTTGAAGTTTGGCAGACACTGTTTCAGATGGAGATTGGAATTTACTTTATTTGATTCTGGCCACTAATGAAATCCGGTAGATCTCCAAAAATGTTTCCAAAATAGAAAATATAAGTGAGCCCATCCAGCTTGTCTGTCCTTTTCCGCACTTCAAAAGCCACTAATATCATCCATATTGGAAAATCATAATCTATTTCAGCAGGTTTCTGCTATTTATTGACCTTTGTTTTATTCCTATGATAACTAACATCTGTGACTATATTCAGATGCAGAATGGAGCTAAAGTTTAATATCTTGGTAGCAGTCTTAAAAACATGTGGAAGAAGCTGCCCAACAGAGCAACTGAAAGTTTAAATGTCAAAATCGAACCAGTATTATGTGAAGTAGTCACATAACACTGAATCTTGACTCTTTCAGCATATGATTTCAGAATGCCTGTTTTTAAAAGAATCAAGTTCAACTTTGTTTTCCTCCCACAATAAATGCCTCGCAATGGTTCTAGAGTCATAGATCATTTGACCTGGAAACAAACCCTTTGTTCCAACTGGTCCACGCCACACCACGTTCCCAAACTAAACTGGGCCCACCTGCCTGCATTTGGCCCATAACCCTCCAAACCTTTCCTATTCATGTACTTAGCCAACTGTCTTTTAAACGGTGTCACTGTACCTGCATCCACCATTTTCTCTGGCAGCTCATTCCACACACTGACCAGACTCTGTGTTTTTATAAAAAAGCTGCCCCGCGTGTCCTTCTTAAAACTTTCTCCTCTCCCCTTAAAAATATGCCCCCGAGTTTTGACTTTTCCCCCATCCTAGGGAAAAGACCCTTGCTATTCATTTTATCTATGTCCGTCATGATTTTATAAACCTCCATGAGGTCACCCCTCAACGTCCTACGCTCTAGTTTTTGGACTGTGTTTCAACTCGATTTACTAACTGGTTATCTGGCCATTTGAAGTCCATGAAAAAAGTTATTTTAATTCTTTCAGGAAATCACTTACTGGCACTTTGCATGTGATTGCTTGCTAACCTACCTTCCTTGCAGAAAGACAAACTTGACATGAGCTGCCAGAAAATAAGGGGAGACAATAAACAGTTGCACTCATTCTGTTGCAAAGTATTACACGGTAACTTGAGTATGTCATTGACATGTGTAAGGTTATAATTATTATACTTTTTCATTGCCTTTAAAATGGCATGATATTTAAGACTTGTCTTTCCTTTTTGTTCTCATCACTCTTTGCCCCCACGTAACAGTTCTACTAGTTGTAAGATCTAGCTCACGGGCTCAATAGTAATCAAGACGAGTTTCACCCTTTCAGTGGGGCCAAATTAACAATGCAGTTTTCTATGATCGAGGTTGGAAAGCCCCATTACCATGCGGCTTTCTGTCAACTGATATAATGCAATTGGCAAAACACATAGCAATTCTGCCAACAAATTTGAAAGTCAGCCAATTTTATGCTTAAAATACCATCTGGTTAAGAAGCTAAGTATGCAAGTTTAATTATAAATCTGCATTTTGATATTTTACCAAAGGCCTTGGTCTTAATAAGATGGAGAGACAGCTGCATGCTGCTTTTTGTTTTTCAGGTTTCCTGCCCATTCCCATGAGTTTGGTATCAAAACAGACTGGTTGAGAAGGAAGGCAAAATCAGAACCAACTTCAGGCTTGAGCTTTTTTAAAACACTGTTTATTACATATTAAGAGTAAATACTACAACAAAGGATAATCTGAGAAATACCAGCCTTTAAGGGAGGACAGCATGGTGGCTCAGTGATTAGCACTACTGCCTCACAGCGCCAGGGACCCAGGTTCGATTCCAGCCTCGGGCGACAGTCTGTGTGGAGTTTGCACATTCTCCCAGTGTCTGTGTGGGTTTTCTCCGGATACTCTGGTTTCCTCCCTCAGTCCAAAGATGTGCAGGCCACGTGAATTGGCCAAAGCTAAATAGCCCATAGTGTAAGGTGCATTAGTCGGAGGGAAATGGGTCTGGGTGGCTTACTCTTCGGAAGGTTGGTGTGGATTTATTAAGATGGGCGGCACGGTGGCTCAGTGGTTAGCACTGCTGCCTCACAGCACTAGGGTCCTGGGTTCGATTCCCACCTGTCTGTGTGGAGTTTGCACATTCTCCCTGTGTCTGCGTGGGTTTCCTCTGGGTCCTCCGGTTTCCTCCCACAATCCAAAGATGTGCAGGTCAGGTGAATTGGTCATGCTAAATTGCTCACAGTGTTAGGTGCATTAGTCATGGGTTAAATATCAGGTAGTGGAATGGGTTTCTCTTCGGAGGGGCGGTGTGGACTTGTTGGGCCGAAGGGCCTGTTTCCACACTGTAGAGAATCTAATCTAATCTTAATCTTCTTGTTACACTGTTGAAAGATTATTCCATGAACTCTGCAGCCACATGGCCTGCTTCCACACTCTATGGATTCTATGATAATGCTTGTCGATTACTGGACATGCTTCTCTGCACTATCGTCTCCTCTTCCTTTAACTTCACCGACACTGTGCTTTTCATGCCATTTGAGATGCAGCTCCATGACATCATCACAAGATTGCAGGGTTTTTAGGACCCTGGTGCACAACAGTAATATCACTGGACAGGTACTAGAAAGTTTAGGCTAATGCTCTGGGAGCATTAATTTGAAACCCAGCAGCTGATTTAATTTTTTTCAATTGGATTTAAATTCAAACTTAACAAAAGCTAATCCCAGAAATGTTGACCATGAAACCTTTATCGAGAGTCATGAAGGGTTATCTGATACACTAATATTCTTTAAGGGCAGAAAATACACTGCTTTTACCTGGCTTGCCTGCATGTGACTTCAGACCCTCAGCAACTGCCCTTTGAAGTGGTCTAACTAGTTACTCCTCTCAAGAGCCATTAAAGATGTGCGATAGTTGCTGAACATCAATGGAAAACTGAAGGAAAATAAAAAGATGTTGGCATGAATTTTTCCCTTCACTGATATATGTCACCTCTACAAGTATGCTTATTATGATTTGAAGGTATATCCCCCACACATTGCACTGACTTTTTCAGTCCTTTTGCCAAAATTGGGTAGTCCAATGTGAAAGATCCAGGAATTTTGAACTCCCAATGGTCCTGAAAGTTTCCCACAATCCTTTACATTGGTTTAAAGAAAAATTGCACTGGAAACCAATCTTGCCCACAAGTCTGTTATAACTGAGAGCCAACTAATTACCATAAAGATTTTCAATCATTGAACTCATTCGCATGCCTTTTTAAAGATTTGTTAAAATTAAGCTTCCTTAAATGCTGAAACCCTAATAGGATCATTTAAAAATGCTATTAAATATTTAAATTACTTGCTTCAGTACACCAGTAAAATTAATAAATTATACTATGCTATTTCCTGAAGTCACTTTCAGTTCATTAAAATTGGGTCACCAATTGGATGTTCTTGGTAACATTGCTTGCTCCTTCTCTTAAATCCAGAGCCTAAACTGTGCCTGGTTACAACTTAAATATTATCAGAGTATTTCTCAGTGCAATTTTTCAAAGGAAAATGTTGATTAACACTGTCAAATTTCACTGAACATATCTCTGATTATCTGCTGTTATGGGCCAGATCAACCACCCTCAAAATGTGTGAAGAAGATAGCCTAGACCCTAACGTTTCCTTATTTTGAAGGCAAGTGCTGGATGTCGTGTTCCCAATGTCATTCACTTGGTCAAACAACCAGTCTTGAAACAAAACCCACTTTATCCCTACAATATAGTTAAAATACAACAAAAGAAAGAATTGGAAACACTTAACTCCATTGAAAAACATAACTTAATAATAGATTATTTAACTACTAAACAATGACTGCTCCAATATTGTAACATTCCATAAACACATCCTTGGCAAAGGCAATTTCAGTAAAATAGATAGTCTCACATGCAATTTTAGCAGCAGGAGGAGAACTCCAGATTTTAGCTGCAACAAAGAGGAATAAGAGCTTCTACATCCAGCTTCAAGAACCCAACAACTGCTGAAAGTAGAACTAAAAATCTTGGTTCAGCAGGCGCTTGATACCACCCATTCAGGCTGCTTCTATTGTTCCAATTTTTTTAAAAAGGAAGGAAACCCCAAGGCCTCTCAAGCCGTTCACTCTATTGGCTTTGAGCAGACTCCTCAGGGCCTCTGTCTCAACCTTTCTTCCATTTAAAACAAAAATAGGACAAGATACACCACTTAAAGCTATAATATTGTCACACTTTGAGTGTCAATGTGAGCAAAGAAATCCCTGCAATGTTTTGCCTGGAATGTCAGTTGCTCCAAGTGGAATGTCTTTCCTATAAGTTGCCTGGATCAATATCTGGAACTCTGCCTGTTCAAGTACTTTGATTAAGTAGAGGCTGTACATACTCTTAAACTTTCCAATTAAAATTATCGACCAACACAATTGCAAATAATCTTACGTAAATACAATTTCATGAAGGGCTTTGAATTTAAGTTAATGGAATAAGTAGTACTATGACAACTCTAGCTGGATATAATCGTTGAGGTTTCATCACTTGACCTCCATCCTCTAACTGCCCTCCTCCCTATGATCACAGCATCTGACTAACCAACATGTCTGTTCTCATGATGTAATGCTGGCCACACTACTTGGAAAGCAATAATATTTTAGCAACCCACAGGTATTTGCTTATAGATATCAGCCAACATTGGCATGCCTGTGTATCATTGCTTTGTCTATCCTTAATGAGATATTTGACCATGACCTTGATCAGCCATTCTACACTTCCTGATGTATGTTGTATTCCAACTCTTAGGGAAAATGGCTCCCTGATGAATTTGTATTATGGCACCCTATAATGGCACTTGGCTACATAGTCTTTACACACACTTTCTTAAATGCAGCCCTCTCTTGAAAAAGGCTGAGCTGACCTGACAGCTACCCCAGTTTTGGTAATGATGTGGCATTCCTCATGTCACTCTTAGCATCCCTTCTTTTTAAGAACCTCCCTTGCTCTTGCTGTCTCTATCTGACTTTTGCCGCACATATCTCCAGCCATTCCTAACTTGCATATCCTTGACTGTAGCACTTTGAAGCAGTCATTAGTCTGGCAAAGCTAGGTAAAACATCGCACGGACACGAGGGAAAATCTCCCAGGACCCCCAGGAATCTGCAGATGTTGGCTTTAGGATCATTGGCCAAAACAGAAGGGATTTCAGATGGTGAGTCAATTTATGAGAAACATGTCAGGACCCTCGGTATATGGTGGGCAAAGCCATCAAATATAATTTTGCACATATTACATACCATGTACTGTTGAAGTTGTTGCTAAGCTGCTGCAATTAAAGTATCAAGAGTCCGACCAAATCTTTGTTCAGGCAACTGCTGTGAGACAGATCACCTGCCTGCCCATCCTGTCAAAGAATTCAGGAGAAACAATTAACATAGTTTTGAGCCTTTGTAATATGGGCCATGGTGCAGGTTCGGCATTTAGAAACTATTTTGTTGCTTTTTGGATCCATAATCTTTTCATTTGCAGTGGTCTCTTAACATAAGGAACAAGTTAATAGATTATGTATAAATTTTACTGCTCTGATGGTTTATAGTTCTGTCCTATAATATATACAAATTACTTCCTCCCTTGCCTTCTCCTTGAGTTTATTTATTTCCCTCAAAGTTTTGGGCGATGCCTTGTGTTGGTGATTTGTCAAGGGAAACTGTTTGGATTAAGTTAAGCAATGCTTGTGGCATAAGATCCAAACTCATCTTTTTCCTCTCTGAACTTTAGTTTATACAAATACAGTGACCAGTGAACAATAGACATTATTTTACATGAGACTTTATCAATGTTTTCAAGTACCTCGACACTTCAGACTCTAAGCCTATACAGTAAAATTCAATTTAGTTTGATAATTGCTGTCACACACATACTTCAGTGCTTCTTCCGCTAGCTTCTTTTTTCTAAAACAAAATCCTCTTGAAATTGTGTTTGCAATGTTATTCTTTCTTTCTGTCCTCTTCAACAATTTGACACAAAATGTTATACTTCATTCCTGAAACTTTTATTTGTTAATCAAGGAGAAGGCAAATGCACTTGTATTTGCAAAGTGTCTGTCACTTCATCAGGAAGATGCAAAGTGCTTTTGAAATGTCACCTCTGGATGTAGGTTTGCTCGCAGAGCTGGAAGGTGCATTTTCAGACATTTCGTATACTAGGTAATATCTTCAGTGAGCCTCCGAATGAAGCACTGATGGTGTAGCCCGTTTTCTATTTATGTGTTTGATTTCTTAAGGTTGGTGATGTCCTTTCTAGGGTGACATCATTTCCTATGGTGATCTTTTTCTCAGGGGGTGGTAAATGGGATCCAAGTCAATGTGTTTGTTGATAGAGTTCCAGTTAGAATGCCATGCTTCTAGGAATTCTCGTGCGTGTCTCTGCTTGGCTTGTCCTAGGATGGATGTGTTGTCCAAGTCAAAGTGGTGTCCTTCCTCATAAAACATGTTAAGGATACTAGTGAAAGTGGGTCATGTCGTTTTATGGCTAGTTGATGTTCACGTATCCTGGTATTCGCACTCACGTTCACCACCTCCACATTCTCTCACGTATATACACCCCCACACACTCCCTAGCCCCCTCTCCCATCCCCTCTCTCACCCACACTCTCCCTCTTGCATACTCACTCTCACTCACATATGCGCGCACACACATACATATTCAGGCTCTCACTGTTGCACTCTCAATTGTGTGGAAGGCAGCTTTTGCATCCAACAGACAGCAGATGCTTCTGTTTGTTCATCTACAATATACTAATTGTGACAGCACTGTACTACATCAGTACGGGACAGAACTGTCACCCTAGATTATATACTCACGTCTTTAGAGTGGGACTTAAATTATGATCTGCTGACTCAGAAGTAAAAGTACAACCACACTGAAGTGTGAAGTGTTTCATTTTGGTAGAGAGAGCACAAACAAACAATATGACAAAAATGGCACAATTCTAAAAGATCAGAGGCATTTGTGTCTCTGCATGCAATAGTCATTTAAGGTGGCAGGACAGGTTGAGAGCAGTCAATAAAGTGAAAAATATCTCAGCCTTTATTAATAAGGGCAGAAAGTTTGAGAGTGAGGTAGTTATGTTGGACTCAAATAAGACATTGGATTAGCCTGTGTTGGTATAGTGCTTCCAGTTTTGGGTGCAGCTTTCAGTAACAAAGATTGGAGATTTGGGAGGAGAGGGGATTTTGATGGGGGTAGTCAAAATCGTGAGGGGTCTGTATTGAGTAGGTGGGGGCAATAAAACTATTCCCACTCATGACTGGTTGAGGGCCAAAAAGGGGCAGGTTTAAGGAAATTGCCTTTGCTTCATTTGCCAACGTGAGGAAAAACATTTCACTCTGGAATGCGTTGCCTGGGAGTGTGATGGCGATGTCACAATTAATGCATTTAGAAGGTAATTAGATTGCTTTCAGAAAGGAAGCATATGCTGGATTAGGGAGAGAAGATGGGATAATAACACCAGGTGACTTTCTCATTCAAAGAGCTGTAGATATGATGGACTGAATGGTGGCCTCCTGTGCTATTACAAGTGTCTTTCAGTATGCTGGATTGCATATTTCTAATATTGCAAGAAGATAAATAACATTCAAACAGTAGGTAAATGGCCTGAGCCAAGCCCAGGGGGCAATAAAAAGGACCAAGATAAATGGAAGCTTGTCCAGAAATTTAGTGTTAATTATGGAGTGCCTATAAGATTATAATTTGGAGGTGCAGGTGTTGGACTGGGGTGTACAAAGTTAAAAATCACAACGCCAGGTTATAGTCCAACAGGTTTATTCAGAAGCACAAGCTTTCAGAGCACTGCTCCTTCAATCACCTCATGAAGGAGCAGCGCTCCAAAAGCCAGTGCTTCTAAATAAACCTGTTGGACTATAACCTGGTGTTGTAATTTTTAACTTTACAAGATTATACGCACCGTTCATACTAATTAATGATCATTAACTGGTCCACAGATGAATCTGGTTTTATTCTTGTATGAGATGTGAGTGTCACTGACACCTCGAGGCTGTGTCTGTAAGCCATTTAGTAGTGAGGTTAAAAGTACATTTTTGTTGTTGGTCTGGAGTCACATGTAGGCCAGACCAGGGGGAAGGCCAGCAGATTTCATTCAAGAATGTTAGTGAACCATTCACCTTGTTGTTATTTGAGCCTGTGTCACCATAACAGAGCTTTCGATTACTACTCCAATGACATTATCATGGCATCACCACCTCCTTATGCTAAACTTCTAATGCAAACTTGAACAGTTTGCTGCAATGATGCTGCTCAAGGAATAAATGTACATTGTGTCACATTTTAGAGCTCCTTTCATCTTATTAGCTTCATTTTAATTGTTTTTTTTTAGTGCACAAGAACACTTTCTGAAATATGTTCCTACAAAGATTGGATGAGATTCTGTTGTAAAGAAAACATAAGAATCGGGCTATTGGTGTTTTCCACTATTTTTCTGGAAATTAGACAACACAAACTAACAGATGTGAAATTACATGCCAAAATGGAGAGTTGTTGTTCAGGGAGCCCTGAGCTTTTGAAGGTTATGTTATAATGTTATCATGCTAGGAACCAGGACTTAAACTATATTGAGCAGCAGTTTGCTACTGTACTTACCTCATGGAAATGGGCTAAACTTGCTAGAAAATTTTGTGGCTTGAACATTTGAATACAATAAATATTTTAATAGTGTGGAATGTTCTAGTTCATGTTGCCTTGACCCTTTTCAAAAAAAAAACTTTTAGAAGTGTGGACTCTCATTCCTTCAAATATTGCCTTGGAAGTTTTTTTTTAATGTTTTAAGTTTTCATTTTCTCTGCCAAAATCCCATCTTTCTCTTTGCTTTGCTTTTTCTACATGGGTCAACCTTGAATTCAATATTCCAACTGCTGCACAACTATTTTGTATCCAATTAGGTACTTAGGAAGTGATTATACAGGGAAAAAAAAACAGCAGGCAGAAAGTGAGGACTGTAGATGCTGGAGGTCAGAGTCATCAGGCTCATTCCTGATGAAGGTCTTTTGCCCGAAACGTCAATTCTCCTGCTCCTTGGATGCTGCCTGATCTGCTGTTTTCTTCCAGCACCACATTCTCAAATAAGGGAAAAAGCAGCTGCCAATTTGCACATAGCAAGATTCCACAAGCAGCAATAAGATAAATAATCAGATAATCCCATCTAGTGATGTTGCTGAGGATGAACTATTGGCTAGGAGATCAGGAAGAACTCTCCAGTAGTAGTGTGTCAACCTTGATCACATGCTCAAATCTCTGGAGAGATGATAACATCTGACGCTGAGATGGCATGCTCTCGACTGAGACCCTATCCTAGTGTCAAATGACAGCAAAGTCAAAGTTTCCAGAACATGGTTGATTACAGCTGTGGATTAGTGCATTAGTTCACTACACAATCTGTTCCTTTCTCCTCGATTTCATGAGCTTCAACAAAAACTCATGATTACTTAACTCTTCAAATGTTTAAATATCACAAGCGCATTACTTATTTGCTTTGACTTTTAAATACTACACTTCAACTATTTGATGAGAGCATAGTTATTTGTATGATAGTTGAGTTCATAACTGAAGTGCTGGCTTTATGAAATAAAACTTTTATAGACTTGAGGCACTTAGAAAATACAAGACTGTAAATACCCTGAGCTGAGTCCTTCGACTGACTTCAAATTGTGGTTGAGGTCACAGACTAAGACAAGTACTAAGGAAGATATTGCAACACTTTATTGGAATAAAATGAAAAATTGCTTTGTTTAAATGTCTATGATAAAAAAAACAAACAGGCTAACAGTAAAAATCTGTACTTATTCAATGATCTGTCTGCCCCATAATTTATTTTATAAAGTATTGCTACATACTGAAGTCCTGAGTTATTAATGTTAGTTGGGAATGGGAATGGTCTGCTTTCTTGGAATTTATTATCAGAATGGAAAGTTGTGAGTCACTCTTATTCTTCCATCAGAATGCTGTCATAATTCCCAAAAAAAAAGTCTTGAGTTGTACTAATATTTTTTTTTAGAACGTCTGGTTAATTTGCTGTTGCGAATTTGATACTCTTTTGGCAGTGTTATTGTCATCGTAACTTTGTACACCCCAGTCCAACACCGGCATCTCCAAATTATTACAGAACAGGTAATGTTAGGCAAGCTAATACAGCTAAGGATAGACAAGTCTCCTGGCCCTAATAAGGGAGGTGGTGCAGCTCTGATATTCAAGGACGACACCAGGGTACCAAAAGAGATAGTGGGAGAAATAGCAAGTGCACTGGGGGTAATTTTCCAAAATTCGCTGGACTCTGCGGCAGTCCTAGCAGAATGGAAAACAGCAAATATGACACCACTGTTTAAAAAGGGAGGTAGGTAAAAGATGGGGAATTATAGACCAGGTAGCTTAACCTCTATAATGGGGAAGATACTTGAGTCTATTTTCAAGAAAGAAATAAATCAAGTACTGCATCTCGTTGGGTAGGTCATGCTTAACAAATCTTTTGGAATCCTATGAAGACATTACGAGCAAGGTGGACAACAGGAATCCAGTTGATGTGGTGTACCTAGACTTCCAAAAGGCCTTCGACAAGGTCCATGCAAGAGGTTGCTGCATAAGATAAAGATGCATAACTTTACAGGTAAAGTATTAGCATGGATAGAGGATTGGTTGACTAACAGGAAGCAAAGAGTGGGGATAAATGTGTGCTGTTCTGGTTGACAATCAATCAGTGACTAGTGGTGTGCCTCAGGGATTAGTCTTGGACTGCATTATTCATAATTTATATATATCATTTGCAGTTGGGGACCACGTTTAGTGTGTCAAAGTTTGCTGATGTCACTAAGATAAGTGGCAAAGATAAGTGGCAAAGCAAAGTGTGCAGAGGACTGTGAAACTTTGCAGAGGAACAGAGATACTTTTAAGTGAGTGGGCAAAAGTTTGGCAGATGGAATACAATGTTAATAAATGTGAAGTTATCCATTTTGATAGAAATACAGAGTAGCTCTGTGGATGATACTACAGAGGAACCTCGATTATCGGCATTCAATTGTCCAAATATCGGATTATCTGCCAAGATTGCAGTGTCCCAATGTTCAGCTAAACTATTTTATCCAGCACTCCATTATTGAGTATTCGATTAACTGAACAAAATACTCTCCACCCATGTCCTTCGGATAATCAAAGTTCCTCTGTATAAATATGAACATGGATGGAGACAGAACCCCAACACTCATTGAGGCTGTTTATCTCAACCAGCTGAGGACTAAGAAATGGCCTTAGTTTTTTTAAGTGCTTCTTCAGAACCTAGTAGAAGACCTCAGTCATGAAGATCTCGAAAGAGGCTTCACATACACACATCCTTTAAAGGTGACAGGGCATTTTGAGAGAGAGAGAGAAGCTGCCGAGAAGAATAGAATTTTGGGTTTGGTAGGTACAGGCATTCAAAGTTTGTGAGAAGATTTATATTTCGGGTGCTCGTTGCTCTAGTTCTGTTCGCCGAGCTGGAAGTTTTTGTTGCAAACATTTCATCCCCTGTCTAGGTGACATCCTCAGTGCTTGGGAGCCTCCTGTGAAGCGCTACTGTGGTGTTTCCTCCGGCATTTATAGTGGCCTGTCCCTCCGCTTCCGGTTATTAGTTTCAGCTGTCCGCTGTAGTGGCCGGTATATTGGGTCCAGGTCTATGTGTTTGTTGATGGAGTTTGTGGATGAGTGCCAAGCTTCTAGGAATTTCCTGGCTGTCCTTTGTTTCGCTTGCCCTATAATGGTAGTGTTGTTCGAGTCGAATTCATGTTGCTTGTCGTCTGCGTGTGTGGCTACTAGGGATAGCTGGTCGTGTCGTTTCGTGGCTAGTTGATGTTCATGGATGCGGATCGTTAGCTGTCTTCCTGTTTGTCCTATGTAGTGTTTTGTGCAGTCCTTGCATGGGATTTTGTACACTACGTTAGTTTGGCTACAGGCATTGAATACAAAAGTGTAGAACTTTACCTTTGTAAAAGCTCTGGCTTGGCCACAAGTATTTTTGAATTCATTCACGGAATGAGGGCATCACTGGCTAGGCCAGCATTTACTGTCCATCCCTAATTACCCAGAGGGCGGTTAAAAGTCAGCGACATTGCAGTGGGTCTGGGGTTGCATGTAGACCGGACCAGGTAAGGATGGCAGTTTCCTTTCTTAAAGGGGATTAGTGAGCCACATTGTTTTTTGTGACAATCAATATTGAGCTTACATAAGGTAGACAAAGAAAATCTATTCCTATTAGCTGATGGGACAAGGATTCAGGGACACTGATTTAAGATTCTGAATAAGAGATGTAAGGTGAGAAAATGTGAGGGAAGAAAAGAAATTAAGTAACAAAAGATAATTTAATGATGTGGTGTGTCTGAGGGGTGATGGAAGCATTACTTGCTGTGGATAAAGGGCAGTTGGTGGATGCACTGTATTTTGATTTCCAGAAGGCATTTGATAAGCTGTCTCATCCAAGGTTACTGCAGGAAACTAAAGCTCATGTTATAGGGCTGCCATATTGGCATGGATAAAAAGATAGGCTGGCATAAAGGAAACAGAGTAAATGTAATTGAGATTTTCAGATTGACATGATGTAATAAGTGTGTTCCATAGGGATTGGTGATGGGATCTCAACTGTTTGTTATGAATGACATGGAGGAATTTGTTTTGCACTAATTTTTTTTGCTGTTGCGAATCTGATACTCTTTTGAAAGTGTTATTGTGACCGTAACTTGGTAAATAGAGAATAGTTCTTTGGATTATGCTATAAATATGATTAGATTAAATTCCCAACCAGTCCACACCGACCCTCTGAAGAGTAACCCACCCAGACTCATTTGCCTCTGACTAATGCACCTAACACTATGGGCAATTTAGCATGGCCAATTCACCTGACCTGCACATCTTTGGAATGTGGGAGGAAACCGGAGCACCCTGAGGAAACCCAGGCAGACACTGGGAGAATATGCAAATTCCACACAGACAGTTGCCTGAGGCTGGAATCGAACCTGGGATCCTGGTGCTGTGAGGCAGTAGTGCTAACCACTGAGCCACCGTGGCACCCATGTATGAGCATGGATGGAGACAGTAACTATAGTTGCCAAATTCGCTGACAGAACAAAGTTAGGTGGGAAAGTAAGTTGTGACAAGGATACAAGGGAGTTACAAAGAGATATTGATAGTCTAGGTGCGTGGCCATAGATGTGGTAAATGGAATATCATCTGGGGAAAATATGAAATTGTTCCTTTTAGTGGGAAGAATAAAGATGCATGCTCTCTCATTGGTGAGCAATTGCAGAGCTATGAGATGACTGAGGGATCTGAATATCCTTATGCACAAATTGCAAAAGGTTGGCATAGAGATACAGCAAATCAAGCAAGTTCAGAGAATATTATCATTTATTTCAATGAAGAATTGAAGACAAAAGCAGGAAGATTCCTTCTTGAACAGCATTGCAGTTATACCTACATCACATGGAGTGCAGTGGTTCGAGAAGGCAGCTCACCCCACCTTCTCAAGGGCAACCAGAGATGGGCAATAAATTCTGGCCTAATCAGTGAGACACTCATCCCACAACTGAATGAAGAAAGAATAAATTGTTGAAGGGGCAGGAGTGAATAAATCAAAAAAAAATCCATGATTCCAAGAGAGAATTGATTAGGCATGAAGACCGAGTGGCGTAGTGAAACGTTTTGGAGTGTTTTGTGGAGAGCTTGCCTTGGTTCAACAGGTTAATAAACCTACTGATTTTCTAAAATAGCTCTTAGTTCCAGTGCACCAAGAAGGCACAGTGAGATGCCACCCTAATTCAGATTTCCCCCTAACACCTCGTTGAAAGTAGCATTTTTGAAAATTTGCGAATTCAGAATGTTGCAGGGCCTCTCCATTATTAGTCACCTATCTCCCATATTGTTGAGTGACTATCATTGCTCGTACCATGTGGGTTCAGAGTAAGGTGGTGACTTTGTTACAACTGTTTATTTTTCAAGATTTTGCATGAGCAGATAGCTCATTGTTGAGTGTTCAGGTGAGGGTCATGATTCGCAGTGCATTTTCAAAATGCTCTTCAATGAAACATTTAACATGAAAAGGAAGTGAAACAAATCAAAGCTGTTGCCTGTCTGTCCTTTTCCCCTATTCTCTGTTTTTCATTCTCTCTCGTACCATCATTTCCATATAATCGCAAACGTTCGCTGCCGGTCTATTCAAATAATTGTCTCATGCCTTTTTTGCAACTCCAGGTTTGACAGAAAGTGGTATGGTTTAATTTTATTTTTAAAATCTGTCATGTGATGAAGTTGTCATTTATCAGAACATTAAACTCTGAATAAGCTGGCTCCACAAGCTAATATCCTATTGATGAATAAATTACCTTCCATAAAAAGTGAAGAATTATATTTAAAGCAAATGCTTGTTTTTCTTTTCACTGCTGTCAGCAGTACCTCTCTCCATGGACTCATTCGATTGTGAGTTCAAGTCCCATTCCTTGGATTTGATTAGGGTCTTATCCAAAACTTCAGTGGAGTACCAAGGGAGCTGTCTGAGCTAAGACGATTAAACAACTCACTGGAGGAGAAAATCCTTGAATATCCCAGTCCTGAATGCTGGAAGAGCCCAACACATCAGTGTAAAAGGTAAAACTGAAACTTTAGCAGCAATCTTCAGCCAGAAGTGTCGAGTGGATGTTTCATCTCAGCTTCCTCCAGTGGTCCCCAGCATCACTGTCTTCAGCTAATTCAATTCACTCCATGTGATGTAAAGAAACAGTTGGAGGCATTGAATACCACAAAGGCTATGGGCCCTGAATCAGTTCTGGCAATAGTACTAAAGAATTGTGCTCCAGAATTTGCCACTCCCCTAGCTGAGCTCTTCCAGTGTAGTTACAGCACTGCCTGAATGGTATGAAAAATTGCCCATATGTCTGTTCACACAGATCAGGATAAATCCAACCTGGCCAATTATCACCCCATCGGTCTGCTCTCATTTGTCAGTAAAGTGATGGAAGGTGCTATCAAGCAGCACCTGCTCAGTGATACCCACTTTGGGTTCCACCAGAGCTACTCCGCTCCAGCCTCATTATAGCTGTGGGTCAAACATGGACAAAAGAGCTGAATTCCAGAGGTGAGCAGAGAGGCTGCATTTGACCAACTGTGGCATCAAGGAGCCCAAGCAAAACTGAAGTCATGGGTATCAAGGGGCAAACTCTCCGCTGGTTGGAGTCATACCTGGTTGGCACATAGGAAGATAGTTGTCTTTGCTGGCGATCAGTCATCTCTGCTCTAGTACATCTCTGCAGGAGTTCCTCAGGATAGTGTATTAGACCAAGCCTCCTTCAGCTGCACCATCAATGATCGTCCCTCCACCTTAAGATCAGAAGTGGGAATGATTGCTGCTGATTACACAATATTCAGCATCATTCACAACTCCCAGGGATAATGAAGCAGTCCACGTTCAAATGCAACAAGATCTGGACGATATCCAGGCTTGGACTGTCAAGTGGCAAGTAATATTCATGCCCCACAAATGCCAAGCAATGGCCATCTCCAATAAGAGACAAACTAACCACTGCCCCTTAACATTCGATGGTCTCGCCATCACTGAATACCCTGCTATCACCATCTTGGGATTACCATTGACTAGAAACTCAACTAGGCTCGCCATAAAAACATTTTGGCTACAAAAGCAGGTCAGAGACTTGGAATAGTGCAGTGAGTAACTCACCTCCTGACTCCCCAAAGCCTGTCCACCATCTACAAAGTACAAGTCAGGAGTGTGATGGAATACTTCCCACTTGCCCGGATGAGTGCAGTCCCAGTAACACTGAAGAAGCTTGATACTGTCCAGGACAAAGCAGCTGCTTGACTCACACAACATCCACAAGCACCCACTCCCTCCACCATTGACGCTTAGTACACACTGCTGCTACTATCAACAAGATGCACTGTGGGAATTCACCAAAGATCCTTAGCACATTCCAAACACATGGCCACTTCCGTCTCGAAGGACAAAGGCAGTAAATGCATGGGAAGATAAGCACTTGCAAGTTCTCCTCTAAGCCACTCACTGTCCTGCCGTTCCTTCAATGTCACTGGGTCAAAATGGTGGAATCCCTCCCTAACAGCATTGTGAGTCAATCTATAGCACGTGAACTGCAGCAGTTCAAGAAGGAAATTCAACACCACCTTCTCAAGGGCAATTAGGGACAGACAATGCTTGCTAGCCAACAATGCCCATGTCTCCCAAGTGAATAAAGAAGAATGAATTGTTGAAGGCTATATTATATAATAGCAAATGCATTTAATCGAGACAAGTGTGATATATTTATTTTTAGGGAGGTTGCATATTACCTGGAAATAAGAGTATAAATATAGAGGAACAGAAATGTCTGGAAAACTGCAATGCCAGTTAATACCATCTAAAACGAAACAGGTAAATCAAACAGTATGTTCAGTTCTAGTACTGAACAGGGAAGTTGAACTAAACACAGACTGAATCTTAGTTAGACCACACATTGATTGTTGTGTGCCCCGAGATATGTTGGCCCCCAAGAAACTAAATCAGGAATTCGGCTAGAATTCTTTATCCAAACAGTGATGACAATTTGGAACTCGCCAGAGCAGGGATCGGAGGTGACTGGTATAGGTGCTTTTAAGGGGAACCTAGACAAACTTATGAGAGAGAAGGGAATAATTGGTGAGGTACGCTGTGAAGAAAGCTTGAGAGGAGGCTTGAGTGGAGCGTAAATGCTGGCATAGATTTTGTCCAAATGGTCTATTTTTAAGCTTTATCTTTGATGTAAATGAGTCGCTTAATGACAAAACTAAGAAGCAATGCAGATTATTTGAACAAGGGCATGAAGCGAGATTGAAGGAAAAGGATACATCTGTCAATAATTTAAGCTCCATTACCTAGCATTCCTCAGCACACAATGTGCCACAAGCTCACAGTTCAAGGAAAAATATTAAATTATAGAAGATAAATTCTATTGTAGAGGAACACCACGCATGGTTTTGTTTCCGTATCATGCTGGCCTTGTCTACAGCTGGAAACAAAACAATGTAAAGCATGGCAGCAGCATATTACACATGATCCAACAAGTGAGCCAGGTCCTTTGATCAGGCCCAATGGTATGATTGAAATGTAGTTGGTAATAAGTAAAGGAATGAATTGAATAACAGGAACAATACATGAACAAGCGCTGCAGCATATCCTTCATATCACTCCAAGGAAAAATCTTAAGTATCACCGGAAAACAGCCCAACTACACAGATGATCGCTATATTCTGAAGTCAAGTGACAGTTTTTGAGTAATGTTCATAACTTAGTTACAAATGCATCAGTCAGTAGTACCCTCCGAGAAGAATCAATAAAAATCCTTGGTCCTTTTGGCATAGTGCCTAGGAATGATGCATATTTGTGTTATGTTTGGCTAGCTGCCAATATTAAGGCAGTGTGACACTTAACTCCAAAGGGAGGAATGTCAACCACGTGCTTCTGAGAAGATGGACCTGCTTTTTCAAGCATTTGGGCATTTATTGCCACGTAAGTAGTTTCTCGTTAGAAATGTGTTCATGGGTTACTTATGACCACACTCTGTTTTCTAGGCATTTGTCATGAGTCCTGTTTTGACTATTGTATTTGCATTTTCATGTGCCAGGAAAACAAAATGGAGTTCCAAACTTTTAACATTTGAGGTACAAATTGCGTTATTAATTATTATTTGAAATCTACAAAAATCCGGGTAATGAGTCTATTTCGTGCATTTCAAAGAAGCTTTCTCAAACCATTTTAGTGTCACTTTACCCTGCTCCATGTTTATACTATCATCCTTTCCTCTAATGTTGAGGCAATATTAATTGATTCAAAATTGGAAGGGAAGTCCTGATGTACAAGAAGCTAATGGTCATGAAGTGTTGAATTGTCATGGAATTTTGGTGTTTTTGCATTCCTCTTCACTTGAAGGATTAGAGAATGCTTACAGGTCTTAATCAAAGTCATACCAATTGATTCATTTGCTGTTGTCATTCAAGAAGTTTCTTTTAAAAGCAATTATTGTAACCTTTATTGGAGGATTATCAAATTTTGATGGGGAAATAATTTCAATTTTTGGAGTTAGAATAAGGGAGAAATTTTTCAGCAAGGATAGTTACAGCATAAAATGGTTTACCACAATAAGTGGCTCAGATACACGCCATGCCATGCATTAAAAGAAAAGTCAGTGAATATCTAGGAGAAAGGTCTGGGCTTTTGGAAGAGAGAGATGATCATGGAATTGGTTTTAGATTTCAGTAACAAACAGCTAACATAAAGGCAGTGGTCTATCTGCCATGCAAACATCTCTAGTTAGAAAATATATTTATGGTTTAATAGGAGTAACATTTATCTTAGCCAACAATGTTCGTACTTTAGCACAACTACACCAGCTCATAATTGAACTCATAATGTGACTCATTTCTGCTTGTATAAACAACATACATCCATATGCTGCAAATAAAAGCAATATAGCCAAGTCAGTTTTTTTTTGTGACCTTGGAGCTTCAGAACCTATAGTTCCTTGTTGATATCATCATGGGAATATCTCAGCCAATCAGAGTTGACTTGCTGACCAATCCATTCCCTTGTCTCCTGTTGTATAATTTGTTGTGACTGTTTGTTTGAAATTTGGCCTTTTTATGGTTTATCGTGATGACTGTGAAATGGAAAGCTTTGGCAATTTTTTTTTAATTGAGCAATAATTTTTTTCTTACAGTTTCAATACAGTTTTTAACTATATTTAGACAAGGTTTTACAACATAAAAAGTGAGTTTTCAGTGGCAGTTGCGTTAATGATGTACCAGCCAATGTTCCAATACCAGAGTGCGATTAAGGATTACTTGGATGGAAAAAAGACATCTTTCTATGTTTTAAATTGTATGGGTCTCCAATTGCAAATGTTAGCTTGACGATATAAAATGAATACATGTTCATGTGCTGCACAATGGTTTCCGATTGATTATGTAACCAGTTTCCATTAATGATACTTTGAGCACACTATTGATCCTTTTGATTATGTTAGAGGTGTTTCTCCATCAAACAAGATACACCTAACTAAGTTCTGAGGAAGAATCACTGGACCCGAAACATGAATTCTGCTTTCGCTCCACAGATGCTGCCAGACCGACTGAGCTTTTCCAGCAATTTCTGTTTTTGTTTCAGATTCCCAGCATTTGCAGGTCTTTCGGCACCTAGCTAATTGCTTTGCGTAATATTATTGACTAGATTTTTGGACAAGACATTGTGGACCTTATTACATATGGATCAATTTCAGTGTCAAATCAGTAGCATCTGAGAAAGATAAAAGTTTACTGAGCAGGGTTGAGTATCTAAAATTGTCAGTGGGGCCAAATTCAGATTGCTATTTGTTGAGAAATATTCATGTAAGTAATTTGGCTTTAGCACAGTTATCATCGAAGGAATCACAATGCTGCCGCCTTTTGCTTTCTGTTCCTTTAGTTTAAATTTCTGTCAATGATTTCAGCAGAACATAGCAGTATTAGTGAAGAAAATTCTAAGCTGGTTCATGGTTGTAGTGCATCAAACTTGTGGCACAAAACCATTTTGGTATGTTTGTTTTTCAAGAGGCGTTTTCACAACAGTAAATCTGTTTATTTCACTCGTTGTGCAGAAGTTTTTCATGCTGCGAAGGCATTGCGTCTGATGACGTTCTGAGCTCAGGAAATGTCTGGATGCAGAAGGTCTGTGCTGAGTTACTGCTGAAAAGCAGCTGGGAATAAAATTCTCTCTGATATTCTTTTTAATAGCAGTAAAAATATGTTCATGAAGAAGCAGTGGGAATCCCATTGCAGTTGTCATCTCTGTGATGGTTTGAAACTTGAGCGTCTGGACACTGAACAATATGTCTGCATAATTGTACTCTGTTCACTTATTTCTCTCAAGCAAGCCGTGAAGTCAGTTTTCCTCTGGGGAGAGTCAGTGCAAGCTCCATAGCTGGAATGAGGGAGTGTGAAATTCCGGAAGTCTGCATCATCTATCTGATGAACAACCCCTTTCTATTCTACCCTCTGTGAGGACCAAATGCATAACCACTGCTTTCAACAGGAGTAATAGCACGGCCAATGATTTCTGACTGACTGAGCAATATCCATTGAAGAAAGAACAGTTTGTACTATAACCTGTAACAAACATGATATGCAAGTCCAAACAAGGTATGCATTTGTGTCACTGACATTGGTGACTAATCCCATGGTCTATTACTTAAACCCTCTCATCTCTCAAAGTCATGGAATCATATCATAGAATCCCTATAATACAGAAAGAAGCAATTCAGCCTATCAAGTCCATACAGCCCTCTGACAAGCACCCAATCCATACCCATAACCATGGTTAACCCACCTAACCTGCACATCCCTTGACACTATGGAACATTTTATTTTAAGCATGACCAATCCACTTAATCTGCACTTTAGACTATGGGAGGAAATCGGAGCAGACACAGGAAGTCATTAAAAGTTCTGACTGCAACTGTGTGGATTAAGGCAAAGTTGCAAATAACATGACGCCAGGTTATAGTCCAACAGGGTTTATTTGAAAATACAAGCTTTCGATACAAGCTTTCGATACAAGCTTTCGGACTGCTGCTCCTTCCCCAGGCAGCTAGCAACCCCTGTTGGACTATAACCTGGTATCATGTGATTTTCAACTTTATCCACCCCAGTCCAACACCCGGACTTCCACATTATGGATTAAGGCAAAGCATTTGGTTGTGATGAAGCACATCAGAAAATGTTTACGTCGTTTACATGCGTGAGCTGACAATTCCATTGGAAATAGCGAAACATTTGGGGCAGAGGGAAGGTGTAGAGTGATCTGAGATGTCCCAGTGTTAGAGGGGATGATAGCACATTACCATTTAGGATTAACCACATCCAAAGCCAGTGAGGAGTTCTGCTTCTGGCTTCAGGGAAAATGTATTTTTTCAAACCGTTGTATGAGGCGAAGTTATTCTCAGCAGTTTTGTGGCTCAAAGTTCAATAAAAATTGATCTTTTTAAAATTCCAATTCAATCAACCTGATTCTGGCTGAGTCTCTTTTTCCTCTTTTACTGTCTCTGTCCCCAGACCCACCCTCCCTCCTTCCTCTTCGCTCGCACTTTGAATGCGAGTAACCTGTAAGTACAGAGTTGTGCCTGTGAAAGACTGACTTGAATAGCATCCATAAGTTTTTACCCGTAATAACTGATTGCTCTGGCAGGTTTCCACAGTGGAGACGTTTAAAGAAATAACTGTGTCCTCGGCTAAGTCTTGGGGAGAGTTGGCGGGGAGTGTAATAATCAGTGATTGACCAGGGCTTTTTACCAATCACACAAGTGACTCCAAGGGTTGATATTTTTGTTTCCTGTGGGTGCTGCTGTTTATTTTGTAGCCTCATCTCCAAGCCCCTGTTGTGACTCTCCATCCTGGTCCACTTCTGTTGACTCAAGCCAACTTACTTTTTGTTGTCACACATTTTAAAATTGATAAAGCACTTGTTATTTAAAGTAAGTCTGCTCCCCTATAAAATTAAAAGGGAATCTGCTATTAATTCCTGACAGCAGTCACCCTTTATTGAAAGTTCACCCTTTATTGGAAGTTTTGGGATTATTTTGTTTTGACGTAAATTTTCATTTCACTTTGCAGTTTATTAGATCTCCTATGATAGAGTGCCTGCAGTGAACAGAACAATAATCAAGGGGTGACCTTATTGAGGTTTATAAAATCACTTATTGTTCAAGCATTCAGTATAGGAGTTGGGAGGTCATGTTGCAGCTGTACAGGGCATTGTTTAGGCCACTTTTGGAATATTGTGTGCAATTCTGGTCTCCCTCCCTATCGGAAGGACATTACAAAAGTTGAAAGGGTTCAGAAAAGATTTACAAGCCTGTTGCCAGAGTTGGAGGGTTTGGGCTAGAGGGAGACGCTGAATGGACTGGGGCTGCTTTCCCTGGAGCGTCTTGAGGCTGAGGGGTGACCTCTTGGATGTTTATAAAATCATTTACAACATGGATAGGATAAATAGACAAGGTCTTTTCCCTCGGCCAGAGGAGTGCAGAACTAGAGGGCATAGGTTTAGGGTGAGAGGGGAAAGTTATAAAAGACATGTAAGGAGCAACTTTTTCATGCAGAGGGTGATATGTGTATGGAAATAAGCTGCCAGAGGAAGTTGTGGAGGCTGGTACAATTGCAACATTTAAAAGGCATCTGGGGTGGGTGTATGAATAAGAAGGGCTTAGAGGGATATGGGCCGGGTGCTGGCAAATGGGATGAGATTAGGTTAGGGTATCTGGTCAGCATGGACAAGTTGGACTGAAGTCCATGCTGTACATCTCTATGACTTTAAGTGTAGGTTCAGAGTGGTATAAGGATGCCAAGGCTACTGATTTATTCGATGTTCATATCAGCTAGAACTCTTTTTTGTTGTCCTGTCTCTGCCTTACTAGTAAAGGAGTGGTCTAATCAGTAACTTTCTACTCTTTCTCAATTGGTTTGCAATTTAGGGAAGCAAACTGATCAATTTTGTCACAGTTGCGGAAGCCTTTCAGAATGGGGCTCAGTTATCAGCATGTGCCATCTGTCCACTCTCATATCAAACAATATTACTGGCAAATTGGCACTGTATCCGTGAACTGACAACTGTAAAAAGATAAACCTTTCTGCTCATTTTAAACTGCCTAAAATTAAATGCTTTCTTTCCAGAGAAATTGCAAAATTGCAAGCTCCTTAGATTTTGACAGATGACGGGAGCTGTTTAAAATCTGCATGGGCAGGCCCCATTGGGGAGAAGGTCCTGACGTCTTGAATGTGGATTTGGCTCAGCCCCAGTCAAGCACAAGAAGCACGAAATGTTTACCTACGTGCAAAATGTCTGCTGGAAAATTGTGAAGTAACACCATGACAAACACTACTAGTTTCTAGGGAGCAAGGCCTGGCGCCCCCAACTTAAATAAGACCTCTGTAGATTTTTCATTCTCATCTTCAGAAATCCCATTGTCAACCTCACGCATGTGAGGATTGTCTGTGTTTGTAAAAAAAAAAGTCATTTTTGTTTTATTTTACAGGCTCCCGAGTGAAACCAGCTCTTCGTTTCTGGATCATGTCGTAGGTTGCAATGACCTTTTGCAATCACAATTAACAATTCAAAAATATGTGTTATACTTTAGGTACTCGTTTTTTTGCACTGTGTATACAAACAGAGAAGCACAATGTCTCAAATATTTGTTTTATCGCTGTTATGTTTTCTATTGATTAATCTCAACACTGAGAGATTAGAATCAGCCCCTCTTCCTGAAATGCCTTTGTAGTCTGAACTTTCACCAGCTTCACACTGAATTGAATTGTGTTATAACTTATCATTGGCAGTCATTCAATTTGGAATGACTTACATGAGAATTAACTCTGAGATCCCTATGTGTACCGACCATATAATACCAGAGGAATTACTAAACCACAGGGAATGGCAGCACTGAAGCTGCTTTGTTCCTTGCTGATCTTGTTCCAAAGGCAGTTTGTGAACAGAACATACATTGTGTGCTTTCTTGTTGAAGAGTAAACCTGAATTGACAGTGTCCTCTCAGACCACCAGACAGTGGGTAACAGCACAGCTCTTCAATTGCAGATTGTAAGACCGTGGGTTTGGTAAACCTGAGTGTAAAGATCTTTTTAAAACTGCTGTTGCTTGTCTAGTGATTTTATAGTGATGACAAAAATTTCTGATGCACATATGGAGTAAATATTCATTTATCCCTTTGGCTGCAGCAGTATGTCAAACACCATGTAAATTGTATAGATTTCTCACAATGAAGGTCTCCTGGTAACTGATACATCAGCTGGAATATTTCCTTTTCTGTCCTGTGCCAGGACTTTAATAGAAACCTGAGCAGTCTCTACATTTACTCAGTGATTCCTCTTAACACTGTGCTCCACTTTCTGTCACTTTTGAGTGTTAAGCTTGATGTTAGCCCAAAAAGTGGTATAAATCATTTGTAATGTAATAACATTAAAGCACACATCCAGTGAGCATATTTAGACATATCTCATAGATCAATGATGGGAGTAGCATTGACTTATTGTGATTTTCATGCTTGAGAGTTCTGATGATTTGTATAAGGGGTTTTTATCAATAAATTAAGGACAAAGGGGTAACTAGGGAGAGAATAGGGCCTCTCAAAGATCAGCAAGGTGGCAGGAGATGGGGGAGATACTAAAATAGTATTTTGCGTCAGTGTTTACTGTGGAAAAGGACATAGGAGATATAGAATGTAGAGAAATAGATGGTGATATCTTGAAAAATCTCTATATTAGAGAGGAGGAAGTGCTGGATGTCTTGAAACTCATAAAAGTGGGTAAATTCCCAGGACCTGATCAGCTGCACCATAGAATTCTGTGGGAAGCTAGAGAAGTGATTGCTAGGCCTCTTGCTGAGATATTTGTATCATTGATAGTCACAGGTGAGGTGCTGAAAAACTGGATGTTGGCTAACATGGTGCCACTATTTAAGAAGGGTAAGGACAAGCAGGGCAACTATAGACTGATGAGCTTGACATCAGTGGTGGGCAAGTTGTTGGAGGGAATCCTGAGGGCAGGATGTACATGTATTTGGAAAGGCAAGGAGAGATTAGGGATAGTCAACATGGCTTTGTGCATTGGAAATCATGTCTCACAAACTTGATTGAGTTTTTTGAAAATGTGTCAAAGTGAATTGGTGAGGGCAAAGCAGTAGATGTGATCTATATGGACTTCAGTAAGGCGTTCGACAAGGTTCCCTATGGGAGACTAGTTAGCAAGATTAGATCTCATGGAATACAGGGAGAACTAGCCATTTGGATACAGAACTGGCTCAAAGGTAGAAGACAGAGGATGGTGGTGGAGGGTTGTTTTTCAGACTGGAGGCCTGTGACCAGTGGAGTGCCACAAGGATCTGTGCTGGGTCCACTACTTTTTGTCATTTATATAAATGATTTGGATGTGAGCATAAGAGGTATAGTTAGTAAGTTTGCAGATGACACCAAAACTGGAGGTGTAGTGGGTAGCAAAGAAGGTTACCTCCAATTACAATGGGATCTTAATCAGATGGGCCAATGGGCTGAGGAGTGGCAGATGGAGTTTAATTCAGATAAATGTGAGGAGCTGCATTTTGGGAAAGCAAATCAGAGCAGGACTTATACACTTAATGGTAAGGTCATGGGGAGTGTTGCTGAGCAAAGAGACCTTGGGGTGCAGGTTCATAGTTCGTTGAAAGTAGGGTCACAGGTAGATAGGATAGTGAAGAAGGTGTTTGGCATGCTTTCCTTTATTGGTCAGAGTATTGAGTACAGGAGTTGGGAGGTCATGTTGCAGCTGTACAGGACATTGGTTAGGCCACAGAACTAGAGGGCATAGGTTTCGGGTGAGAGGGGAAATATATAAAAGAGACCTAAGGGGCAAGATTTTCACGCGGAGGGTGGTACATGTATGGAATGGGCTGCCAGAGGAAGTGGTGGAGGCTGGTACAATTGCAACATTTAAAAGGCATTTGGATGGGTATATGAATAGGAAGGGTTTGGAGGGATATGGGCCAGGTGCTGACTAGATTGGGTTGGGATATCTGGTCGGAATGGATGGGTTGGACCAAAGAGTCTGTTTCCGTGATGTACATCTCTATGACTATGACTCTATGACATTGTGCTTTGCTCTTTTTTTTTACTCAACCTTATTGGACTCAGAAATAAGCAACAAAAAGCACCAATCCACTTTCAGTGGGATGGTTAAGCCAGAGCGTGTGACTTTATTTTAATCATGTGATCGACGACGTTCCAGAATCTGGTTTTGAACAGAGTTTGTAAATTCTAAATAATTTCTGTTCAGCATAATTGAGCTGAGTTCAACCTGTTGTGAGAATAAAAATTGTTCTGGGGCCAAAAAAACCTTTATATTACACAAGATTGATTGGTTGGCTGGCAAGTGATTAGGGATGGAGGTGTTGCCATGGAGAATGCACCAGTTCACTGATGAGTGACAGTTAACTGGCAAGTTTTGTTTGGTTTTAAACCAGTTGTGTTGACTCTGGACAAGGCATTGCCTTAGAAATGAAATGAATTAGAGGATGCCAGTCACCTGTCTTGATGTGTTGAAACAGATGCAATGTGTATATATACGTTATTTCTGTTCGCAATCATAGGGCCCTGTGTAGTTTCCACTACATGCAAGTCCATCACACAGTGAACCTGACTAATAATCAGTGTAATTATTCACTCACTTCAGATTACTTAGCAAATGTTGTCCAGTCACAGAATCAAGTCTAATGATGGACGTTGTTTTAAGTTTTACAAGTGTGGGCTGCTTGAGTATGATTAGTATCTTGCTTGTTGTATATAGTTGAAGGGGTGTGCAGCCTGGCGGTTAGATCACTAAGAAGAACAGACTCAAGGGACTGAATGCCCAGCAGGCTCCTAATTCATATGTATGGAAGCTAATGGGTTCCACCATTCAATTTTATTACTACGTTCACTGAAGGACAAAGAAATGGCAAAAGCCTCCTTCATCACAATTATTCTGACCTTGTACTTTAGTGTCACAAAATATAACTGGTATGTTTTGTAAGCTGTGTTATTCAGGACAGAGATTTATTATCATAATATCGAGGTCTTGAAACACACAGCTGAGACCTTTTTACAGAGGTCGGTTCACTTTGCTGAATTTCATTTTTTTAGTCGAGCTACATTTTTCAGTTTGTTTTCATATGAAAATTGAAAAATTGAATACTAGAAACATCATCGAAGAAGAAATCCATTCATATTCCATTTGTTTCATTTTCTTCTGGCTCAATCGATTTCTGGACTGCATGCAAGGTCACCAGTCCTCCCCAAAAAGGCAAGGACTTGATCCTCCTGGTGGCCAAAGAAGTGAAAAGCAAAATTAATTAAGGTTCCCACTTATGACCAATGTAGACTGACTCTGGTATTGCCTCCACTCCCACTCCCAGAGAGATATTGCCGATTTGTACTGGTTGCCCATCTGTGTGGAGCCATGACAAAACAGAACTCAATTGCAAGGAGAAAACATTGTTCAGGCAGCTCGCGTATTTTGTTTGTGCGCGAGGTGACTCTCATTGCGATACTGCAAGTAGCAAGGAGGAGACTGTATGAAAGGGTTGTTGCCAATACTTGGCATCCAACACTCGGCAGCCCTGTGCACGGTTGATTGCTGTGTATTTTCCAGCTCATTAAACCAAGTTCAGCAGATCAGCATGGCTGTTACTTTGCTAACGGTTAATCCTTCGCCAAATAATACAGACATGGGGACCCCATTAGCTGGTGGGAGAAAGAAGGAACAATTATCTGGCGCCTGTCACAACTTCAGGATGTCCAAAATCATTTTGTAGGCAATTAAGTACTTTTTGAAGCATAGCACTTCAATGTAGTTGTAATTGCAATGTAGGATGCTGGTTTGTAACAATAAGGTAACAATGATCAGATTTCTTTCCGAGCTTTTAGTTAAAGAGAAATGTTAGCAAAACCTGAAAGTAGACACGTAGGCTGTGTGGAATAATACATTTGCAATTTAACGTCAAGTCTGCTGTCATAAAAAATTGCTTTGAGTTTGAGTGAAGAACAAAAGCAAAATAATGCAGTTGCTGGAAATCTAGGACAAGACAAAAGGAGCTGCACAAATTCAGCTGGTCTGGCAGCAGGGCTGTGGGGAGGAACAGTGAAAGAAAAGATGAGTACTAGATTGGAGGCCAGGAGGGGATTAACTCTCAAAAGATTTCACGATGTAACAGCCAAAAATATGGTAATAAATACAGTGAAGAAATGAAGATTATGTCCAAATGAAGTGTGAATGGCTAAAGAAAAGTCATTTGCATGCAACACAGTGATAGGGAGAGAACCAAGACAAAGACAACTCCAGCAAAAAGAAAAGGAATGAAATACACAAGATGGTTTTTCTTCTCCATTGAAATTTTTCTCCCTTTGTACAGTCTCTTCTGACCTTCATTTGTGTGAATTGTCTGACATCCTATGTCACTTCTGTTTCCAATATCCTAGCCCTAACCACTTCTTCAGAATGGATGTCCATCCTTCTGTATCTGGAGACACTGTGTAGCTCATACACACTGACTTGACATTGTGAAGTGAGCTCTGATCTTTTTGGCTTTCTGCTTCGAGGCATGAAGGTGATGTTGTCTAACAATATAAGGTTCTTAAAGACATTCATAAGCACCACCCACCAAAATAACACACTATGAAAATTAAAGAAAGAACTGTGGGTGTTGGAGGTCTGAAACAAGACCAGAAATTGCTGGAGAAACTCGGCAAGTCTGCAACATTTGTGGAGAGAAAAGAGAATTAAAGTTTAAAGTTCAGTGACCCTTCAGAACTGATGTACTATGTACTTGGTAAGAGAACAGCTTAAGATCTCAGATGAGTAAAATCTAATGTCCAGCTCTTTCCTGGAGTCTCTGGTACAATGTCTTTCATGTCAATGTAACTTGTACCAAGTTGCTATCATGCAATAAGCTACATGATGGAAAAGACAGGAGTCTCTTCTCATTAAACTACCAAATGTGTTATTTTAATCTCTTCTACACTAAAGCAGTCAGGCCCTGCAGATTTCTACCCTGAATGAATGTGGTGGCAGCACATCTACCTTGGAGTAAGCAGTGGTATTGAGACCTCATACCATGTAATAAGTAGCAGAAACAGAAAGCTTATACAATGGGTAGAAACCATTAAAACCTGCACATTGTACATCAAGTGTTCAGATGACATTATCTGGTTTTTCAGAGCTATAAGAAACAGCTAGAAGTAATTAGAATGTCATTCTGCAACTTCGTACACAAGGTGAGTCTGTATGCCTTTGAATTTTGCAGCCACTGCTCCTGTGGAGATGAAAGGTGATTTAAGATCGAATTGGAATTCTCTCTCTCTTCACAACAGCAAAACTATGAGAGAACCACAGAGTTCAACACAACAGCAGCAACTCTGCTTTCAGTGCTGCAAGCTATATTACCCCCTAGACCTCAGAAGAGCAAAAACGTCAGACTGGATAAATAAAAAAGGCCTTAAAAACCCATTTTAAATCCTCTAATAATATTATTTATTAATAATGTGTTTAACATCAGACCTTAGGAGGAGCGGAAAAGTGTTGATCAGAATGTGACTGCATTGAGACATCAGTTTGAAAATTGTGAGTTTGGGTAAATGAACGATGATCCCATCAGAGATAGAATTGCCTTCAAAATAAGAGATCGTGGTGTGCTACCGTACCTGTTCAAGGAAAACAGACATGGCTTTGTACTATACTGAGATACAGTCCAGGCCTAACGAACAAAACAATGGGGAAAAGGGAACAATGATTTTCAGAATTGCCAGTAGAAAGAACGAGGGAAGAGTACAGGATGTAAATACTGTGGAGAACAACAGGCAAAAGAAGAACATCTTCAGCATGAAGAAAGATGCATACCAACTGCAAGAGGCAGAATCACCTCTTTTGCAGGAAAGAAGTAAATCAAACCCATACTTTGGTGGCTGGAGAGATGTCAAGTGATGATTGACAAATCGCTCTCCTCCACTAAACAGGTTGTCACTATTTGATCCCAAAGTAGTAAATAGTTTGGGATTGTTAGAATGATTACTGGACAATGAGAGCATCAAGTGAATATGAAACACAAGATGAACATTCCTGATGAGGAACTTATGCTCGAAACATTGACTCTCCTGCTCCTCGGATGCTGCCTGACCGGTTGTGCTTTACCAGCGCCACACTTGTTGACCCCCAGCAAAATAGCATGGCAGTTGTGAAAATCACCAAAGAGATCAATTTTTAAAAATGGATTAGATTGAGCAGGGATGTGTAAAAGACGGTCCAAAAGCGGAGACATTGAAAGTGGCCAATCCAGGGAGTGGTACCACAGTGTGTGGTGATTCAAGGTTATAATTAACTATTGTCTGGAAACTTGGATTTTAACACAGAAGTAAATGGTTCTTTTGTTTTAGAGTTGTAAAGGTAACTTACTTCTTTTGAAAAATGGTCAGAAAGTCATTTTTGACTACCGAGATCAAAACAGCCTTTCCAAGAAATAATGTGACAAATCAAGCAACCTGGTGAGATAATTGCTTAAAATGATCACTAAGTTGAGTATATTTTGTGACCAATTTTTAAAAAAAGGTCCTAGTTCCCAACAGAACCAATATTCCGTGCCACTCCAACTTACTCCTTCATTTACTGATCCTCCTTCCCACCTTGTGCCCTGACGCTGTACCCAGCTAGTACCCTACCCACTGGTACCCTAGCATCTTGCATCTTACCCTCCTGGCACTCAGCTCATTCTCACTTAATTTATGTACTTAGCTGCTTGGAGAGCTCTCGGAAAAGAATGTCTGCAGTCCTGGACAGTTAAATCACAGAATATGTGAAAATAAGGGGCATGGTCCTGTCAGAGCTGAACTAAACTGCACATTTTTGAAGGAGTCCTGATAAGGATCTCCTGTCAGAAGTGTGGGGCTCTATCTGAATGTAAAACAAGTAGGAACAGAGTAGCAACCTGACAATGATTTCAACTCCAGCCCGTTGAATTGAACAAGTTTTTAGATTGTAACCTCTGCATCCATCTTATTCCATATCCCTTTGGTGCTCCTTTGTTGATGCTGCAGGTTGAAGGAGTCCTGATAAGGATCTCCTGTCACAAGTGTGGGTCTCTATCTGAATGTAAAACAAGTAGGAACAGAGTAGCAACCTGACAATGACTTCAACTCCAGCCCGTTGAATTGAACAAGTTTTTAGATTGTAACCTCTGCATCCATCTTATTCCATATCCCTTTGGTGCTCCTTTGTTGATGCTGCAGGTTGGTCTTGGCCCTTGTTGTTTTCTTTTCCCTCCATGTTGCTTTCAGGTGGATTTTATTTAACAATTCATGCCTCATTTGGGTGCAAATTTTTTAACACTTCTTGACATTGAATACCACTCTCTTTAGCTGTTACATCATGTAATCTTTTGATATTTAATCTCCCCACACCTCTACCTGATCAGAGACTTTCTCTTTTTTGTTCTCTTGCCTCGCCTTCCCCCGACTACTGGCTCGAAAACTCTTGCGTTTTTGTCTTTCTTCTGTTGAAAGGTCGTTGACCTGAACCATTAACTTTGTTTCTACCCATAGGTGCTGTCAGAACTATTGCATTTTTTCCAGCTTTTTATTTTGTTGTTAAAAAAGCTGCTGGATGTTATGCAAAAAACAGTTGCGGCAGTTAAAAAGTACATGCATTCTTTTCAGTATTCTGTTTTTAATTAAGGGTTCCTTAATTAAACTTTGATCGTGTAAAACGTTCCTTCTCGCATTCATCAAGGGTATTTTGAGTAAAGTATGTGTGCTCTGATAGTTAACCAAATGAAATTTCTTGAATGTAAGATGGCTACCTGACCTTCAGTCATTGGTAGCAAACTCTCTTCATGCGAGAGACCCACTTAACCTATTTTCTGCTCAAGGTAATGGGTATTCACTAGGCGTAAGTGAGGAGTGTAGATGCTGGAGATTAGAGTCGAGAGTGTGGTGCTGGAAAAACACAGGTCAGGCAGCATCTGAGGATCGACATTTCAGATTTTTGATGAAGGGCTTATGCCCAAAACATCGATTCTCCTGCTCCTCGGCTGCTGCCGGACCTGTTGTGCTTTGCAAGCACCACATTCTCGACTTTAATGAGTATTCACGTCAATTTTCTGGTGGCTTGCATTAAAATGGATCATCTTCTTTCAGATGTTGCACTGATGTACAGTGCAACCTCGGTTATCCAAACACCAGTTATCCATATTTCAGATTAGTCGAACAGGATCTCAAGGTCCCAATACTTGGGTAAACTGTGTTGTCTGAACATTCAATTATCCAAACAAAATACTCCCCGCCCGTGTCATTCGGATAATCAAGGTTGTCCTGTACATGTGCAGCTCAAAACATCTATGAGGGGTGACCTTATAGAGGTTTACAAAATCGAGGGGCATGGATAGGATAAATAGACAAAGTCTTTTCTCTGGGGTCGAGGAGTCCAGAACTAGAGGGCATAGGTTTAGGGTGAGAGGGAAAGATATAAAAGAGACCTAAGGGGCAACTTTTTCACGCAAAGGATGGTACGTGTACGGAATGAGCTGCCAGAGGATGTGGTGGAGGCTGGTACAATTGCAACATTTAAGAGGCATTTGGATGGGTATATGAATAGGAAGGGTTTAGAGGGATATGGGCCGGGTGCTGGCAGGTTGGTATATCTGACCGGCATGGACGGGTTGGACGGACAGGTTGGACTGAAGGGTCTGTTTCCATGCTGTACATTTCTATGACTCTATGACTCTACACACTTACAGTAATATAAAAAAAAACTGCACTCTCTGTATCCTCATTGGATCACACCTTCTGATGTGTCAGATTTTTTTTAAAAAATCACTTGTTTAATGAAGCTGGAGTCCTGGGGAAAATGGTACCTTTCCCATACTATTGTGGACAAACTCAAAAGTCACACGACACCAGGTTATAGTCCAACAAGTTGATTTGAAATTACAAGCTTTCAGAACGCTACTCCTTCGTCAGGCGAAGTGGAGAGAAGTGCACAGGGATTGAGTTTACAGGCGGAGAGATAATGGCAAGATAATACTAGGGAATTAAGAGTGTCAAAGATGATACAAATGGTGTGAGTGGAGAGTTGACAGGCTCAATAACAAGTCTTTGCAGGTGATCAGAAGTGTCAAACGGTATGAGTAAAGTGTGAACAGCTGAATAGCAAGGGAAGGAATGACCTATGATCTGATTAATTAAGGCAAAGAGATAATTATCAAAAATAAGATGGTGCTAGAGACAAAGCAAATGGCTGGAATAATATGATAGGTATAAGAGTCACATGACGAGAGTCTGACCAAAATAACAAGTAATCCAAAACTGTACAAAACTAATTAAGGTGGAAAGGTGATGGTGTTAAAACAGAACAGTAAGCAAAATTTTACAAACACAGACAGTAGGGTGTGGCTACATGTAGTGCGACATGAACCCAAGATCACGGTTGAGGCTGTCTTCATGGGTATGGGACTTAGCTATCAGTCTCTGGCTCAATGATTCTGTACTGATGTGCATCGCGAAGGCCGCCTTGGAGGACACTTGCTTGAAGAGTGGAGGCTGAATGTCCTTGACCACTGAAGTATTCCCAGCGTGGAAAGGATTGGAATGATACGGTGGCTCAGTGGTTAGCCCTGCTGCCTCACAGCGCCAGGGACCTGGGTTCGATTCCAGCCTCATGCGACTGTCTGTGTGGAGTTTGCACATTCTCCCCATGTCTGCGTGGGTTTCCATCGGGTGCTCTGGTTTCCTCCCACAGTCCAAAGGTGTGCAGGTCAGGTGAATTGGCCGTGTTCAGGGATGTTTAGGTTGGGTGCATTAGTCAGGAGAAATGTAGAGTGACAGGGTAGGGGAATGGGTCTGGGTGGGTTACTCTTCGGAGGGTCGGTGTGGACTTGTTGGACCAAATGGCCTGTTTCCTCACTGTAGGAATTCTACTCTATGAACACTCCTGCCTGGCGAAGGAGCAGTGTTCTTTACCAGCCAAAAGCTTGTGATTTCAGATAGACCTAATGGACTATAACTTGGTGTCACGTGACCTCTGACTTTGTCCACCCCAATCCAACACCGACCCCTCCACGTCATAGTATCGTGGGAAATGGCTGCTGTGATAGGTTGAGGTGGTGATCAGTGAAGGTGCATGGCGATAATGGATTCAAGCAATTGAAAGAACTTAGAGAATCAGGATTTCCTGTCATGAACATAACTTTCCATGGTTGACATTGCCAAAATGACAATTGACTTTAATATGACTGATTTGAGAACACTGGCACAAGTGAAGGAATATACATAACAAACGTGGTACACAATTTTAAAGGCAATGTAGTTTCTGGTAAGGTCGAATGTTGAATTTGTTACAGAATTGTGCAACCCTTTGAGGCTATGAAGTGTAGATTGAAATAGTGGAACTTTGTGATAGGTTGAGCTTTTTCCACATGGCTGAGTCTAAATTGAGGATTCCCAGAACCCTCCTGACTAAGCTGTCGTATCCACTTGGTGTCTCCGGTGGGACAAACTGGACAAACCCAGGGATCATTACGGACAGCATTCCTGCTACTTTCTTCTGCCCTGGCTTCTGCGGTCAGTGTGTGGCCGTGATTTCCTGAACCACAAGTCGATACTGTCAACGGCGATTTTTTGCTTGTTATTTGTGTAACTTTAGTATTTTATTCTGCGATGCTCTAAATGGTACAGCATAAAATCTTAGTGTGTATTTACATAACCAATTCTGCACACCTTTAGGCGTTTTCAATATAATATCTTCAGGAATAAAATGATTTCCTGTTGTCAGATTTTGGTCGCCATCTCATGCTCCAGAGTGTTCTCACTTTGGGCAAAAGAAGAAATAAAATGTCAGAAGTTGGTGTCTAAAATTTTCATATCGTGGCAGAAGACTTGCAGGTAATGTTTGATTAACTTAATAAAAGTTATCTCCCAGGTTTTGAAACATAAAGCTTGCACAAGTTGTTGTTGCATCAAAACTCAGGTAAGGCCAGTGTTTACACAACACTGCTTACAAAATGGTTGCTGTTACAAGTCATTTGACAGAGTTATTGGTTCTGCTTCATTGTATAGTAAAAGCTGCTTCAAATAGATACCTGATCTGCACTACATCTGGCCCAGTAGATTGCGTGCATTGTGATCATTAGATTTGCTTCCTGCACTACATAAAATTACCTTTGAGTTGCATTTACAGCTCATCACGAGCAGTGGACGAACGACGCAGGTGCACATCTTGCAGAAATTGTTCCGAGAGGATATGAGTCAGTTTGACCGCCTACCCCATCTGTCTGAGAATGCCATGTCTTGTCGGAAGTGACATTGTCAATAACAGACTGAATCAGAGTCTTTGTAGAGCAAGTCCCTAAGGTGCAGTGCCACGAGGGACTCCTGGTGGCAAACCCCATATTTCCTTGATTTTGCACAGTGTGGGGGGCTGAACAGACCAGTTTTCTGTCTTTGTGATATGGAACTAAAAATGGATGTTTCTTCACCTTTAAAAATGGTCTGAATTGGCATTGCAGACTGAAGCGAAGGCAGCATTCTCTTGTTCTGCCCATTTTGTGATTCAAACTTCATTTATACTGACCTTTTTTTCCAACTAGACAGGGTTGAACTTTGATTTAACAATTTACAATTGCCAAGCACTTAGGCCACATAGGTCTGTTGAAGGGATTTGCTATCAGCTAAAACCCCACATTTAATCTCATTGAGATGTTGTCCCGTTATTAAAACTGGGTGGCACGTTGGCTCAGTGGTAAGCACTGCTGTGTCACAGCGCCAAAAACCCGAGTTCAATTCCAAACTTGGGCGACTGTCTGTGTAGAATTTGCGCATTCTCCCCATGTCTGCGTGGGTTTCCTCCGGGTGCTCCAGTTTCCTCCCACAATCCAAAGATGTGCAGATCAGGTGAATTGGCCGTGCTAAATTGCCCATGGTGTACAGGGATGTGTAGGTTAGGTGCATTAGTCAGGGGTAAATACAGGGGAGGGGAATGGGTCTGGATGGATTACTCTTCGGTCAGTGTGGACTTGTTGGGCCAAAGGGCCTGTTTTCACACTGCAGGGATTCTAATCTAAAACAGATAAATCATGGATCCTGACAGTTGACACACCTTAAAGTGGATGCAGTGGTTTCGACCATCCAGAATTCACAAGGTTCAAATGTGCATTTGAAAATCGAGAATGTGAGACCCGTTCTTCAAGAAAAGAGGGAGCTAGAAGACAGGGAATGTTTATGTCAATCAGAATAATGTCAGTAGTTAGAAACATTCCAGATCCTGTTAACTGATAACAGGCTAACAATGCATTTGAGAAATGCACAATATGATTAGATAGAATTGACAGAATCTTCTAAAAGAAAATTGTGCTTGATTAATCCATTAAAAGAAGAGGAACCAGTTGGTATAGTAAGTTTTGTACTTTCAGAAAGAATACCGTAATGTGCTATTCAATTAAGGCTCATGGGATCGGGGTAATTACAATGGACTAAAATTTGTTTAAGGGACAGAATGCCAAATCAAGACAAATAGGTCATTTTTTAGAATGAAAGTGAAGAGCAACAAATTATCACTGCAGCGGCCTTGGTTAGCAATAATCTATTTCAGTGCCTGAGGTAAGAAACTGCGGGTAATGTTTCTAATTTGATGATGATACAAAGCTTGATGAAAAATTGAACTCTTTCATTCTCTCTCTTTCACCCCTACCTGCTGTCTCTTTCTTTCTCTCTCTCTCTCTCTCTGTCTCTCTTGTGCTCCGTCTCTCTTGTCCTTACCTACACTTGCTCTCTCTCTTACCCTCACCTGTTTGCTTTCACTCACCCGAACTCTT
>NC_057719.1:74101147-74107911 GCF_004010195.1 Chiloscyllium plagiosum
CTCTCTGTGTCTCTCTCTGTGTCTCTCTCTGTGTCTCTCTCTGCCTCACTCTCTGCCTCACTCTCTCTCTCTGCCTCACTCTGTCTGTCTCTCTGTCTCTAGCCTATAAGTCCTTGTCTGACACCTTACTTTACTCTTCCTAACCCCTCTCCTTCTGCCTTGTCCACTTCCCCTCCCTTCTCTTTAGTCTGATGGTGCTTGACTTAAATAGCACCAGTAGTCTGCACACCGGTTTTGCAGCTCAGTTGCAGGTTGAGTACTTTATAATGTTAGTTCAAACTTCAGATTACAGTGATGTGCACACGGGTTAATTTTACAACCAAAGGATGTCCCACAGCACCTTTACATTCCAAAATGGGCGGCACAGTGGTTAGCGCTGCTGACTCTCAGCGCCAGGGACTTGGGTTCGATTCCAGTCTCTTGTGACTGTGTGGAGTTTGTGCATTCTCCCCCATGTCTGCATGGGTTTCCTCTGGGTGCTCCAGTTTCCTCCCACAATCCAAAGATGTGCAGGTTAGATGGAGTGTCTGTGATAAATTGCCCATAGTGTCCAGGGATGTATAGATCCTGTGCATTAGTCAGGGGCAAATATAGAGTAATAGGGGAATAGTTCTGGATGGGTTACTCTTCAGAGGGTCGGTGTGGACTTGTTGGGCCTGTTTCCACACTGTAAGGATTCTATGAAGTTCCATGAAAAGCACTTTACAGAACAACCTCGATTATCTGAATGAGACGGGCGGGAAGTGTTTTGTTCGGATAATCTTGAGATCTTGTTTGGATAATCTGAAATTCAGATAATTGACGTTTGGATAACCAAGGTTATTCTGCATTAGGTTTTAACATTGGCAGCATGCTGCCATGGCCCAATCTGATAACGACCAGATAATGTTTGTGATGTTAGATGAGGGATAAGTACAGACCAGAAAGAACTCCCTGTTCATCTTTGGCAAGTGGGACTTTGATCTATTGTCTAGTCTGAAAGACAGTGCTTCCCTGAGTACTGTATAGCCTTCACATTGTGCTGAAACGTCATTCCGAACTTTGTGCTCATTATCTTCGCGTTCTGAAAGCACACTGCTGGTGATCCGAGGTTAACTGTGGATTTTATTTTGAGTTCCACTTTAATCAATGTTTGTGGAAACCATTGCTTCCTACAAAGGTTTTCAATGGCGATTATACTATCAAAGTGCTTTTCTGAATATTTGCTTCACAGGTGATCTTTGTTGCAAACCAAAATAATAAATGACAATTGTTGCCAACCTGTTTAAAAGTTTCAGCCTAGAAATGAGTAATTATGTTGAGGGAAAAATGGTTGCAGATGCCTTTCAGAATATAGCCCTAGGTCAGTTTCCATTTTCAACACTACAATCCAGGAATTGGATTGTAACGGTTAAAAGGTTAGTTACTTGCTGCCAAAAAAATAAAAGTTGCTGGTGTACTGTGTGGGTGATGTCACTATATTTTCTGCAACATGACTGAAATCTAAGGCAGAAACATTTGAGGCAAGCCAGTGCAATGGAGATTTTCAGGACTAATTAGAAAATGTGATTGTTGTCCTTCTGGAGGGCACCTGCTGATTTTGGATAGTTTATTTTAGCCAAGTAAAGTCACTTGGCTTCTACAATGCCTCTGGAGGTTCACCACCATGGTTCATCTGAATATATTTTTAATGCACTATACCCAATTCATTGGTTTTGTAATAAAGAAATAATTTGGAATGTGCAAAGAGTTCCATTATGGTGCACAAAAATATTAGGTGAAGACTGAATGGCCGCTTGGATTCCAGTGCTGCCTTCATTTAGGCAAAAGTTGTTGGTTTTGTATGTGCATCAAGTGAGACTTTTGCAAACCGTTCTCACGGTCCAGACCAGCCACAAAAGTTAATATTTTTGAGACAGGCTCTGTAGCACTTGGAACCAAGTATTTAAATAATCTGTTCACTAACTAGTATATAACCCAGTCTTTGTTCATTCAGAGAATACACAAGCTTTACATATAATTCCTGTTCACTATTTTTCCAATGCTTTTAATTCTTTAAATATTGGAAATCCCTTGCAGCTTTCACAATACTGTACTTGTGTTTTTTGTAAGCCCTCCAAAGTGACGACTTGTACGTTTGTATTATTGAGAGTTGAATTGGTGAAAACCATAGAATTGCACACCTTTTAACACAATGGCATAAGAAAGAAATAGATGCCTAGACAAAAGAGATATTGGATGGGATAACTCAAAGCAAAATGCTCAAAAATATCAAGTTTTTATGGCAGGTTATAGAGACAGACAAAGGTTTATCTCTAGACTCTCAGCCACAAGCACAGTTGCCATTGTTGTAACAAGAAAGGGGAATGTGTAAAGCACTAAATGCAAGGAGCAGTGAGATTGGAGAGTTGGAAGATTAAAGTAGGGTTTGTAAAGCTGGAGGAGACTAGATAAATGGAGGTGCAATTTTATTCAAAGCTTGAGATATAGGGCTGAAATTCTAAATTGGGAACAATTGGCAATTGGGATGGCAAGCCTCGTTAGTGGCGAAGTAGAATAATATACAGGTTAGCAGAATAGAGTTTGAAATGAAATAGAATTAATAGCTGGTGGAAAATGACAGACTGTGCATCGAATTCATTTGTTCTGGTGGTAATAATGGCATGAAACATAAACACAGCAGACTGGATGATGTTATAGAAGTTTACGATGTGATCTTTGTGATGGAAGCTCAGCTTTGGGGTCTTGAGTTGTCAACTGTGACTTAGAACCGTATGATAGAACTACCAACTGAGTTCAAGTCCACTCCAGGACTTGAGCATTTAAATGAAGTCTAAAGCTCCAATGAAATATTGAAGGAGTGACACACTGTAGAGTGCAGAACTTCAGATGGGATGTTAAACCCAATGTCTTGTCTGCGTGCTTGGCCAGATCTAAAAGAATCCATGGCATTATTTTGATAAAAAAGCGACAGAATTAACTCCGGTGTCTTGGTGAACATGTTTCCCTAGTCAACATCACAAAATATCAGATTATCTGGTCATTATCACATCACTGGAGATTGGGTGCAAATGAGCTGCTGAATTTACTACATTACAACAGCAATTAACACTTGGAAAAGTAATTAATTGGTTATGAGATCTTTCAAGTATTTGGTGGTTGTTAAAATGCTATATATCGGAGGATCTAAGATGGCGGCGATCTGAGAAGATCACACTGCAGAGCTTCGCATCGCAGCAGGAGCAGGACGGTCCTTTAACCCACCCAACCCAGGTCATCAGGATTTCTTGGGGCATCGGAAAGAAATCCAAGAAACATTTAAAAATTGACTTGCCTGTATTTTCAGCTGTCCAGAAATGCCTAAAAAGGGAGGAGGAGCATCTGAGGCTGGGCCTGCAGCTCAGCCTGCAACAGCCTCAGAGCCGATTACTCTCCAGGACCTGGTGAACCAGCTCTCGAAATCTGGCGAGATGTTGGGGAAAGAGATTGAAGAGAAGCTGGCTCCAGTCTCTCTCATGCTGCAGAAGCATGAGCAGCAGCTGGGAGACCTGGAGAAGAGGATGGATGAGGTGGAGCACAGGGTCACAGTGGTGGAAGCTGATGCCAGTCCATTCAAGGAAGAGATCCAAGCCCTGAAGACGCAGGTTCGTAATTTGCATGACCAAGTGGATGATCTTGAAAACGGGCAGGAGAAAAAACATTTGGATCATCGGTCTGCCTGACGGTAAGGAAGGTGAGCGGCCTGCGGAATTTGTTGAAGATTGGCTTCCGAAATTCCTTGACTTGGAGACTGGTATGAGAGGATTGAAGATAGAGAGGGCTCACCGGGTCACAGCAAGGAGGTCGGGTCTAGGTCAATGCCCTCGTCCTTTCCTGGTGCGGTACCATCATTACCGGGATAAGGAGAGAGTCATGGAGGCTTCCATACTCCAGGGGAAGGATCCAAAGGCCCTAATTTACAAGGGGTCTAAGATCATGTTTTTTCAGGACTTTTCGGTGGCAGTGATTCAGAAACGAAAACCATATGATGGTGTCAAGAGAAGATTGAAAGAGCTTGGGATTCAGTACTCCCTGAGATATCCGGCAGTGCTTCGGATCACCTTAGATGGATCCATGCATCTCTTTGACATATCTGAGAAGGCAGGAGACTTTGTGGACAAACTAACCTAATTTAAACAATTGTAGAATGTATAAATATTGTTGCTTGAGTATGCCTTTATCATTCCGTAAAAGAAATGGAGGAAATCTGGTTGGAGCTTTATTTTTCCCCTTTTCTTTCCTCTATTGATAATAATTTGGTTCAAACTATGTCTGGCGGTGGTTAAGATGTACATTTTAAATTTCTAAATTAGGACATAGCAAAGGATGGGTGGGGTATTTATTCCCTTTTTTTTAATAAAAGAATTTTTTTTTAAACATATTGATATTCTATGGGGTGTTTATTCTTTTTAGCTTGGGCTTGCGATGCGGCTCTCGCTGGGAGAAGTGAAGGTCATTGAGATGGTTAGATGCCTATTTATAGGCAGTTCGGGATGGGTAGTTGCCCCCTCCGGCCAGGGGGTGAGTTCCCCTACTCAGCGCTACTGGTTTTCTGGTTTTTGTTTTTTATTTTTAATAATTTTGTATGTTTGTTAAATGTAGTGGTTTTAGTTTATGTAGTTTTTATATTTGGTGGACCATGCGACACTAAGGCTCGGGTTCCTCCTGTCTGGAATTTAAATGTAATTGCAGAAGATTATGGCTAATGATTTGATTAAATGGTGTACCTGGAATATCAAGGAAAATCAATCACCAATTAAGAGGAAGAAGATACTCTTGAGTCTGAGAAAGGAGAAGATGGATATTGCTTTGTTACAGGAGACACATTTGGATGACAAGGAGCACCTGAAATTACAGCAGAATGGCTTTGACCGAGTTTGTTTTTCATCATTTAATACTAGAAGTAGGGGAGTGGCTATATTGGTAAGGAAAAATCTCTCATTTAAATTGTTGGAATATGTTAAAGACATATACGGAAGGTTGTAATTCTTAAAGCCTTGATAAATGGGGAAGAATATGACGTTTTAAATGTTTATTGTCCCCCAGCTCATCCTCTTAAATTCTTGGTAGATGCTTTTTCTAAACTGATAAGTCTCAAGTCTCGGCACATCATTATAGGGGGAGATTTTAACTGCCTCATGGACCCCACAGTAGACAGGTTGTCTAAAGGTCCCTCGATACCCTCTGTACAAACTAAACAGTTATTGGGTTTGTGTGGGGAATTAGGATTGGTGGACGCCTGAAGGTGTATCCACCCTACAGGTAGGGATTTCACTTTTTTCTCCAATCCGCACAGATGTCACATGAGGATTGATTTTTTTTTTTTCTGACCCCTGCGGTAACCCTGGATCTGGTGGCATCTTGTGTGATTGGTAATATTGCCATCTCTGACCATGCTCCAGTGTACCTCATGGTTAAAATTAAGGATGTTATAGTGGGTTCAAGGTACTGGCGAATGGACCCCTGTATTCTCATGGACAGCAAGTTTGTGGAGTATTTCTCTAGGGAATTTCGGGCATTCCTAGACATCAACATAGGCTCGGTTGATAGCTCATCTGTTCTCTGGGAAACTGCCAAAGCTTATGCTAGAGGGTTAGATATTTCATATTCCACCAGTAGGAAGCGGCAGAAGGGTGAGCAGCAACGTCCCCTTGTCGCACGGTTGAAGGCAGCCGAGAAGGCCTATTTTGACAGACCCTCGCTGGTCAAATTACAGAGGATTACGGCACTGCGGTCTGCATTAAATTCTGTGCTCACGCAGACGGCAAAGAAGGAGCTGGGTTTTGCAAAGCAAAGGTTAAACGAGCATGGTGAAAAGCCAGGCAAATACTTAGCATACCTTGCCAGAAAGAGAAGTGCCCCACAAACCATTACAGCGATTAGGGAAGGGCCTGGGAACCTAACATGTGATTCTAAAAAGATTAATGTGAAGTTCCAGAGATTCTACTCTAAGTTATATCAGTCTGAGAATTGTGAGGAGGGGCAGGCCAAAATGGAATCCTTTTTTAGAGATCTGAAGCTCCCGGGTGTGACTCACGAACAACAGTCCTTTCTCAATGCCCCATTATCAGAGCAAGAAGTGCAGGAAGCTGTGAGGCAGCTTCACAGTGGAAAGGCGCCCGGTCCTGATGGACTTCCCAGTGAATTCTATAAGGAATTTATAAGTATACTGTTAGGCCCGATGCTGAATATGTTTAATGATTCATACAGTCATGTTTGTCTCCCACCATCTCTGAGAGAGGCCAATATTTCACTTATCCTTAAAAAAGGGAAGGATCCGGAAGACTGTGCTTCATACAGGCCCATCTCGGTCTTAAATATGGACTTTAAGATCCTCTTTAAGGCTCTTGCGTTAAGGCTGGAGACTGTGTTACCCTCTATTATTAAAGAGAATCAGATGGGTTTCATAACGGGTCGCAGATCCTCCAATAAGGTTAGGAGGCTGCTTAACGTAATTCAAACATGCCAACAGCAGTCAATACAGGGATTGGTGATTTCTTTAGATGCAGAGAAGGCATTTGACCGAGTTGGGGGCCGTACCTTTTCTATACTCTAGACCGGTTTGGTCTGGGTGAAGTTGGGTAAAAGTTCTCTACAGTGTACCTCTCGCCGCAGTCATTACCAATGGGGTACGATCAAGCAATTTTAATATTTCTAGGGGCAGCCGGCAGGGCTGTCCCCTTTCACCATTACTTTTTACGTTGGTGATTGAACCATTGGCAGAGGCCATTCGTGGGGATCTCAAT
>NC_057719.1:74108333-74109922 GCF_004010195.1 Chiloscyllium plagiosum
TTGCTAAATCAGAGGCTATGCTTATGGGTGGTCTTACGAAAGAGTTGGCTCTTGAGAGTGACTATAGATTCCCATTGAGGTGGTCACAGGGGGGTTTCGTGTATTTGGGCATACTCATTACTCCAGTTCTGGATTGGCTGTTCAAAGCCAATTTTACTCAATTATTTGAAAAAACTAAACAAGATCTCCAAAGATGGGAGGCATTTCCAGTCTCATGGTTGGGTCGGATAGCGCTTATTAAGATGAATATTCTCCCTCATTTGCTATACTCTCTACGGATGCTCCCCCTGATTTTCAATGAACAAACACTCAGGAGACTGAACGGTTGGTTCAGCTCCTTTATCTGGCACTGTAAACGGCCCCTCATTAAATGAGCCAAACTGCAGTTGCCTCACAGATTGGGGGGAATAGACCTTCCGGACATTAAAAATTACCAAATAAGCTCGCTTTTGACCTACGTAAGTGATTGAGTTTGTGGGGACCCTCTTTCAATATGGCTAGATATTGAAGTCTCCCAGGCAAGGTGCCCCCTTACCAGTTTGCTGTTTTTGGACAAGGTGAGGACAGTTAGGGAATATTGCCATAACCCAATAGTCATCAATACTGTTAAAGCATGGAGGGCAATTCAGCAGAGGGAAGGTAATATTGGCAAAACATCTTTGTTTACACCTTTAGAGGATATGCTGGGTTTTCAACCGGGCATGATAGATTCAGGATTTAAACGTTGGGCAGCTAGGGCTATATCTTGCATGGGTGATTTATTTGAGGGAGATGTAATGATATCCTTCGATCAGTTAGTACGGAAATACGAGTTACCTAATAGAGACCTCTTTCGTTTTTTTCAAGCTCGGGATTTTATTCAAAAAAAGACCACACTTTTGACTGATCCCTACAAATCTGACATAGAAAGAGGGGTACTAAGGGGTTAAGAGTACACTCTGTCAGTACTCTATATCACCAATTGGGGGGTGCCACCTCAGATGATTCTGATCGACTCTGCAAGATGTGGGAAATAGAGCTGGGTGTTGAAGTTTCTTCAGAGGCATGGGAGGATATTAGGGAGAATGCAAGGAAGACATCAATTTGCAATAGGACCCATGCTTTACAGTTGAAGATTCTCCACAGGGTCCACTTAGCCCCAGACCGTTTGTCAAAATTTAAACCAGGGGTATCTTCAGCATGTCCCAAGTGCAAGGTCTGTATGGGTACGCTTATCCATTGTCTTTGGTCTTGTGACAGGCTTCAAACATATTGGAGCGCTGTGGTGGGTGCAATGGAGAGGATTTTAGGTGTAGGAGTGGAGAAGGACCCTATTTCGCTCCTTTTGGTCCTACCCATTGTATTTCCTGCAGACTCGCATAAGGAAAAACTTTTCAATATTCTTACATTCTGTGCAAGGAAGAATATCTTGCTAGGTTGGATATCAGAAAAACCCCTAGGCCTGTCGGGTTGGCGGAGGATTGTTATGGAGCATATTCCCCTGGATTTTCTCACAAATATGGTACACCACAAAACTGAGAATTTTTACAAGATATGGTAACTCTTTTTGAAATACCTGGACACAGATTTATCTGCCACACTAATAAGGG
>NC_057719.1:74110789-74130029 GCF_004010195.1 Chiloscyllium plagiosum
CTCTATATATGTTTATACATTCGTATAGGAGGGTGGGTTGGGGAATTCTTTTTATTATTTGGGTTTACTTTTGTACTATTTTTGTACTGTTTTGAATTGCATTGTTTTGTATTTGTTGTAATATTTAAAAATCTATTTTTTCTTAATAAAAATATATTATATTAAAAAATGCTATCTTTCAAATGGAGTATTACGGTTCCAAACAATTGGGATAAGGGAAGGATATAGGTTGTTATTAAAGAACAGAGGTTGATCTAGGCTAAAGTCTGTGGCTCCATTCTTCCTAGAAATTAGATGTCTGACTAGCATTCTGACAATCTAGAGATAGTGATGTTATTGAAGATGGTTGTAAAAAGATAAAACTGGAAGAAGTTAGGGATAGGGTTGGGTGAGGCTTCACACACATCTAAAGTTGAGAACAAGATGTCTGAGAAAGAACCTCTCAGATGGATCATTCTCAAATGGAGATCCAATCAGTCCTCCCCCAGTCTGAGCTAGACGGCTCAGTGAACAATTTCACCTTTACTTTAACTGCTCACCTCCAGATAAAAGGTATTGCCAAGGGTACCCAGACAGGTCCTATTCATGCCTGTCTTTGTGTGGGCTATAATTGAACAATCTTTGTTCCAGTCCTATTTGGGCCCATTCCCTCAACTCTGACTTTGCAGTGCATTCGTGATTGTGTGACTGCTCGTTCCTCTTCTTGCCTGGACCTGGAAAACCTCATCAACCTTGTTTCCAATTATCGTCCCCCTCACCTTGAGATCTCTGACACTTTCCTTACCTTCCATGACTTCTCTACCTCAATTTCTGGGGGAGCAGTGTTCTTCTGATATTCATTATAAGCCCGCCAACTCTCACATCTACCCCAACAACATTTCCTCATACCTTACCTCCTTCAATGACTCCATTCTTTTCTCCCCAATTTGTCTGCCTCATTGCATCTGTTCTGATGATGCACCCTCTCAGCAAAGCATTTCTGATGTGTCATCCATTTATACTCAGTTAAGAATTCCACAGTGTAATATTGGACAGGGCCTTTAACTGTGTCCATTCATCTTTGTGCCCCTCTGTTTTCACATCGTCCTCTTCCATTCCAGAACCATGATAAGGATCTCCTTGACCTCAACCACCATTCTCTCTTCTGCCCTCATTGTCTGGAAGTGCTCGCTTTCAGCCTTTGCAGACCTCACTATGTGGCTGGTCCTCGGAAGCAAACTTCAAAAGTGACTGTGTATGGATGTGTTGACAAATTGTTGCAGCTGGAAATAATTCTAAGTTCTTAGAACTCGCATAGTTTTGTTAAATCTCTGAATCGCCGAAATAGAACTCCAATCCCAAATCCAACTCTTAGCCAAATGAGTGTAGATCAGAGATGGAAACTTGGGATCTTTGCTACCCTTTATGGCAAGAATTCATTAACTGAAGTCTCTAGGAGTCTCTTTGACTTTTTATCTCACAGTTCAGTTGTACGCACACTGCATTACCTTTTTTTCTACATTTGTCAAAAATTTAACTAGTAACTCTGTTACCAGAGACCTCGATGTATAAATCAACCTTTGAACTTTTCAAAATATCTTTCGTATACAGGGGTCAACTTGTATGCAGAGTATAAAATGAGAACTACGAATGTGGGTGGTCATTGTTTAGAATTAGGAGAAAGTAGATTAAGTTGGTAATTCGCACTATATTAACGTGATCTTTGTAAAAGGCACTTTTCAGCAGGGGCAAGTAACTCGCAAATCCACAGTCTTCTGGCACAGTCCAGAAGATGTGTCCCGAGTCATCTTAGCCCCAGCATCATTGTAAGGATCCCACTCTGGATTAGATGTGCTGCTTTAATCACTTTTAGATTAGAATCATCCCTCCACATCAAAACCATCTTCCTCTGCATCCATTTGGTTTTGATATTCCATATGTTTGAACAATCTGATGACATTTGGTAGTATCTTATGGTTGGAAACCACAAAACAACAAGCTGTGCCTGTGTTTTTGTGAATTTCTTCTCTCTAAGCATCCTCTGAGTCAATTCAGCACAAACTTGATTCTTGACTGGCGCATTGACGCTCCCGCCCAAAGGATGACCTACAGATATTGCAGCCCTTCACATAACTGCAATATGTGGGTGCTTTTTTTTAAAATAAACACCTCTTGATCTTACTGGTTATTTCGGATCTAAATGTGTCCCAACTTTGAGTTTACATGGGGGCACCAGCAAATCTGTTCTTTTATTACACAATAAAGTCTAATGCCTACATTTTATCAATCTGTGGCCTCTCTTCATCTTCATCCATCCAACCAATGTGGTAACATACATGCAAATTCCTTCAGAGAAATTCATGTTCTTCAGTGCAAAATTATCATGTGGTTCTGTTGTCTTCTGTTGACCATGTAGGTCCAAACCTATATAAAGCTGCCCTTCTCATGTTGTGTGGCTTTTGCTGGAGCTATTGTCAAACCTTTCCACTTCACAGTTTGGCTGCTGGGTACTTCAGGGTTCGTGGCCATTAGATCGATGTTATTGATTTGGCCTCTTATTTTTTTACCACCATGTGGTGATGAATTGCTAGAAAATGGTAACTTTGGCATCAAGGCTTTCTTTTGCTAGTGTCAGCAATCTTGGTCTTTTCCCGCAAAAGTAAACTGTTATGTTTCAGTAAGTTATGTTACACCAGCCAGCAATCGGTCTGAAATGTTTTGTAAACTTGTGGGCCGCTAAAGTTCTCACACCTACATCGTACTTCTAGTCATGCCATAATCTTCTGTGATTCTGATGAAGAGTCACTGGACTTGAAACGTTAACTCTGCTTTCTCCCCACTGGTGCTGCCAGACCTGCTGAGTTTCACCAGAAATTTCTGTTTTGTTTCTGGTCTCCAGCGTCCACAGTTCTGTGTTTTACTTCATGAACTACGTTTGGTCTGGCAGCACCTGGGAAGAGAGACTGAGTTAGTGTTTTGAGTCCCATTTCCTTTGATTTAAAGGAGCAAGTAACTTGGGCTTTTGAGGGGGATTGCCAGAGTTTAGGAGTATGGTTTGGACATGAAAATTTATGTCACTTTTCCAAATTCATGTGGCATGCATCATATTTTTACTGGGGCAGTGCAATTTCATTGTTTCTTAGAAATCTGCTTCTTTTTATGATTAATGTCAATGTCTTGACATACTTTTCCAATTATAAGTGGTTAACAAAAAAAGTGGTGCCAATACTCAAAAACCAGCATTTTCCCCTTTATCACTGTTAAAATTGTAGTAAGTTCATGTCCCCTTTATTATGTTACTGAAGCCACAGATTATTACAGTGCCCCTAGGAATTCAATTTATGAATACTTTGAATCAAGCTCAGTTGGTGACCAGCTCAGTCAAGGCAGCACGGTCTGCATTGGCTGGTGTTCAGTACAGATGCTTTACACATTCAAGCATTATGTTCGCCAAAGCAGCAGATTTATCAATGGGCATATTGTGTGGCATAGGCGAGCAACAGCAGCTTGTATGCAGAAGTGTGTTTGCCGGCTAGTGGATGTCGTGTCAACATTACAAGCCAGGGAAATGCTTCCTACATAAATTGTACTTGTTAAAAGTCCTGAAGCACGTAAAATGTTTTTTTTTTTAGCTTATATGTTCCTTGATAAATGGCCAATATGCCCCTACCCCCAGACATTTGCTGTTACTCAGAGTTCAGCATATAATTTAATTGGAGCACTTTGTACCCATATAATTAATTTGTTCAAATTCTTGGGAGCCACAGAGATGTATGGACAATGCATATGAATAGCAGCTGTCATGGAAGATGAGCTGGGAACTTGTCAGGCGGGTGGAGAGAAAAGCAGCAGAACTCTTTTTAAAAACAGCTTCACAGGAGACCTTCATCCAAGCTGAAGTGAAGAAGGGAAAGGAATAAATTTGTATCGTTTGCCCCCAAACTTGTCTTATTAAAAAAACATGGAAACTCCAAAACGATCTTGTCTTTTGGCACCAGACATCCCGTTGCTATTCTGCACCTGTCAGAAGAATTTAATGTTAGCAAATACATTTGCCTTGCGTTTAAGTGTGGATCTATATGCAGCACTACAAATAAATAGTCAGGTCTGCAAGGAATGCAGTTGAAATTCTCATGACCTACCTTTTGAACCTTTTGTCACTTCTTTCCATTTTCCAAACCCACATCTGTTTGGCTCCAGAATTTTGTTTCGACCATATCCCTGTGAAATGCCAAAAAGTTAAATATTTGCAGTATTGGACTTTTTTTTCCTGCTTTTTAAACAAAGACATTCTTTGCACATACGTTGCAGCTTTTTGGTCTAAATAATTAGAGTTGTTTTCCTGTAGCAGCTTTTTGTTTGATAAATTACTCAAATTGATTGATTGTGTGTATAATTGCCACTGGCCTGTAAAATGGGTCTTGTCAGAGATGATATGTGAGGCCATGATATGATGGAGAATGAGGTATAAAGAAAATTATAATTTACCAGGTATTAAAATTTTGATGTAAACACCACCAGATCCGTGCAAATTCTACCCACATTCAGGTTGAACTATGTATTTCAAAAAGGGCAGATCATCAAACTTTTCATTTTTGGTTCATCTTAAATTACCTGCCCCCAGTGGAAACAGTGGTGGGTAGACTTGGCCACTCAGGAGTCTGATCATTGCATCAAGAAATGTCCTGCCTCAAGGATGAAAGATTACAGCTAATAATGTCTCTTTTTTTCCAAATGCATGCATCTTGTGGATTGACAATTGAAGCATCTTGGATATAGTATAGGGTACAGGTAGAGGGCAAGAGAACACATTTAATGGTACTTGGATGTTGTTCAAAAGGCAGGAGTGAGTTAGCTAAAATTTAAGCTTCTGAAGACTCTCCATGATGTAAGACTCTCCTGATTTGTGTATAGCACATCACTGTAAATTTTAGAAGCATAAGATCAGGCAACCTGGGATCTGTGGCCAAACTGTTTGAAATATTGTACATTTTGCTATATAATATGTGATCTACCTGATTTTGAGATCATTTTAGTACGTTCAAATAACTTTTTCTAACCATTCTGCAATTATAGCATTGCTTTATTTGAACCTAGATGGAAATGGTATTTAATAGATTTTCTTGGAGATTACATTTGTGTCTGTCTTAAGCTCATTCTGACTTACCTGACCAAATATTGTAAAATTGCACACCAAAATGCAGGATAATTAAGTTATAACATATCACGTTGACTGTGACTGAACTGTCTTCTTATTTCTCTAAGTCTACAATGCAGTATTTGTGGTTGGTTATGAGATAAATGTTGTAAAGACTCCAGTAACTGTTGCATCTTTTCCTGCCTGTAGTTAATTTGTGTAATCTTTCCACTTATTAAAGTTAATGGGTGGGTTGGCTGACTCCCTCGAATAAAAATAACAGATGGCGGGTTTAAAAATCCAACCGCTCCAAAGCAATTTCCACCCAGTTTTAACAGGGACTGAGGAAACTTTACCTTCCACATTCTGTTGAACATCTGTCTCATTTATCATCATTGTTTCTCCTTTTCATTGCTTTGGCTGATTGAATATGCACAATGGTTCTGGGACCTGATTCCTTTTCAGCCTAGGTACAGCAATGCTTTTCACACCTTGCTACCTGGTTTTCTAAATCACATTGACACAATTTTATTTCAAATACCCTAGTCCATTGATAATTAGGCTCCACTACGTTGTATTGCCAACATCCATTATAACACATTGCCATGACCTTTGAAGAGTTTCTCTTGTAGATCCTGGATTTTGAAATAATTTTTTGGGGTGTGAGCATTGCTGGCAAGGCCAGCATCTAATGCTGTAATTGAACTGGAGGCATCGTGGCTCAGTGGTTAGCACTGCTGCCTCACAGCGCCAGAGACCTGGGTTCGATTCCAGCCTCGGACAACTGTCTGTCTGTGTGGAGTTTGCACGTTCTCCCTGTTTCCCCTGGGTGCTCCAGTTTCCTCCCACAGTCCACAGATGTGCAGGTTAGGTGAATTGGCCTTGCTAAATTGCCCATAGTGTTCAGGGATGTGTAGGTTAGGTGCGTTAGTCAGGAGTAGATGTAGAGTAATAAGGCAGGGGAATGGGTTTGGGTGGGATACTCTTCGGACAGTCAGTGTGGACTTGTTGGGCTGAAAGGTCTGTTTCCACACTGTAGGGATTCTATGATTCTATTCTATGCATTGTGCTTGCTGGGCCACTTCAGAGAAGAGTTAACCCCATAAGACGTATGAATAGAAGTAGACCGTAGTTCTGGAGTGGAGATGGATAAAATGGAGTAGTAACTTGTTATTTCCATCATGTTATTTTAGTACCTGGAGCCCTGAGAGATTCTAGGTGCATCTGTAGGGCACAAAAAGCACTGACTTAGAGCAATAGAATCGTACAGCAAGGAAACGGACACTTTGGTCAGCCGGTTCATCCCGACCATGTTCCCAAACTAAACTAGTCTCACCTGCCTGCACTTGGCCCATATCCCTCCAAACCTTTCTTGTTCACATTCTTATCCAAATGTCTTTTAAATATTGTAACTCCATGTGCATCCACCACTGTCTCTGGCAGTTCATTCCACACGTGAGCCACTCTTTTTTTTAAAAACGTTGCCTCTCATGCCCTTTTTAAATCTTTCTTCGCTCCCCTGAAAATATGTCCCCTAGTTTTGAACTCTCCCACCCTAAAGGAAAAGACACCTTCCATTCACCTTATCTATGCCCCTTATAATTTTATAAAACTCAATAAGGTTATTTCTTGAACTCCAACATTCAAGTGAAAAAAGTTTTAATTTTTCCAGTATATTCTTGTATCTTAAATGCTCCATTCCTGGCATCATCCGGGTAAATCACTTCTGAACCCTATCCAGTTTAATAATATCCTTCGTATAACAGGGTGACCAGAACTGGACACAATACTCCCGAATAGGCCTCACCAACGTCCTGTACAACCTCAACATGATGTCCCAACTCCTCTACTCAAAGGTCTGAACAATGAATGCTAAACGCCTCCTTAACCACCTTGTCCACCTTGTCCAAGTTTCAAAGAATTATGTACCTGAACCCTTCGGTGTCTCTGTTGTACAACACTACCCAGGGCCCTACAATGAATTTTATAGGTCCTATCCTTGTTTGTATTACCAAAATGCAATAACTCATGTTTATCCAAATTAAACTCCAACTACCACTCCTCAGCCCGTTGACCCAATTGATCAAGATCTCTTTGTAATCTTAGATAACCTTCTTCACTGTCTGCTACACCACAAGTTTTGGTGTCATCTGCAAGCTTACTAACCATGCCACCTATATTCCCATCTAAATCATTTATATAAGTGGCAAAGTGGACCCAGTACTGATCCCTGGGGAACACTGCTAGTCACAGGCTTCCAGTGAAAAAAAACAACCTTCCACCACCACCACCACCACCACTGTCTTTGACCATAAATGCAGTTTTGTGTCCAACTGGTAAGCTCACCCTGAATCCCATGTGATCTAACTTTATTAATGAGTCTACCATCCAGAACCATAGTCAAAGATTTCACTAAAGCCCAAGTACACAATGTCTACCACTCTGCTCTTATCAATCTTCTTTGGATATTTTGTTATAAAATTCAATCATTTGTGAGACATGATTTTCCTCATACAAAACCATGCTGACTATCCCTAATCAGTCCTTGCCTCTCTAAATGTATGTACATCCTATCTTTCAGAATCACTTCCAACAACTTGCCCATCGCCGATGTCAGACTCTAGGTCTATAGTTTCCAGACTTCTCCTTACAGCCTTTTGTTAAACAATGGCACAGCATTAGTCACCTTCTGTCTTCCAGTACTTCACCTGTGTTTATGGATGATACAAGTATTTCTACTAGGAGCCCCACAACTTCCTCTCTAACTTCCCACAATATTCTGGCACACACTTGATCAGGCCCTGGTGATTTATCTACCTTTTCCAGGTCCATCAGCATTTCCTATTCTGTAATGTGTAATTTATTTCACTGAGTTCTCTAGCCTCCATTTCTTTCTCAGCAGTAAAACTGACAATAAATATTCATTTAATATCTCTCCCATCTTCTGAGGTTCTACATATAAGTCGATCTCATTGGTCTTTAAGGGGTCCTATTCCCCCTCTAATTACTCTCGTGCTCTTCATATATTTAAGAATCTTTTTGGATTATCTTCAACCTTATCTACCAAGGCTATCTCATATCCTGGAAGGTCAAACTTGAATGCTGAATATAGGATTAAAGACAGGATTCTTGGCAGTGTGGAGGAACAGAGGGATCTGGGTGTGCAAGTGCATAGATCCCTCAAAGTTGCCACCCAAGTGGATAGGGTTGTCAAGAAAGCATATGGTGTTTTGGCTTTCATTAACAGGAGGATCGAGTTTAAGAGCCACAAGGTTTTGCTGCAGCTCTACCAGTCCCTGATGAGACCACACTGGAATATTGTGTCCAGTTCTGGTTGCCCTACTATAGGGAAGAAAGTGGCTTTGGAGAGGGTGCAAAGAAGGTTCACCAGGATGCTGCCTGGACTGGAGGGCTTGCCTTATGAAGAAAGGTTGAATAAGCTCAGACTTTTCTCCCTGGAGAGAAGGAGGAAGAGAGGAGCCCTGATCGAGGTCTACAAAATAATGAGAGGAATGTTGTGGTTCTGTTTGCTGAGCTGGGAATTTGTGTTGCAGATGTTTCGTCCCCTGTCTAGGTGACATCCTCGGTGCTTGGGAGCCTCTTGTGAAGCGTTTCTGTGATGTTTCCTCCGGCATTTATAGTGGCCAGTCCCTGCCGCTTCCGGTTGTCAGTTTCAGCTGTCCGCTGCAGTGGCCGGTATATTGGACCCAATATACCGGCCACTGCAGCGGACAGCTAGAACTGACAACCTGAAGCGGCAGATACAAACCACTATAAATGCCGGAGGAAAGATCACAGAAACACTTCACAAGAGGCTCCCAAGCACCGAGGATGTCACCTAGACAGGGGACGAAACGTCTGCAACACAAATTCCCAGCTCGGCGAACAGAACCACAACCACGAGCACCCGAGCTACAAATCTTCTCCCAAACTTTAAATGAGAGGAATAGATAGAGTCAATAGCCAGAGACTTTTCCCCAGGGCAGGATTGACTGGTACGAGAAGTCATAGTTTGAAGATATTAGGCGGAAGGTATAAAGGTGACGTCAGAGGTTGGCTCTTTACATAGAGAGTTGTGAATGCATGGAATGCATTGCCAGCTGTGGTGGTGGAAGCAGAGTCATTGGGGACATTTAAGCGACTGCTGGACATGCACATGGATAGCAGTGAGTTGAGGGGTGTATAGGTTAAGTTAGTATATTTTACATTAGGATTAAATCTCGGCACAACATCATGGGCCAAAGGGCCTGATCTGTGTTGTACTTTTCTATGTTCTATCCCATCTTTGCCTTCCCTGATTTCCTCCTTAAGAATGCCACTAGACTCTTTAATTCTTCAAGAGATTCCATTGATCCCAATGGTCTGTAAATAATACATGTTTCTTTTTATGTTTGACTGGAACTTCATTATCTTTATTTGACCATGGCTCCCTAATCTTACCAGCCTAGGCTTTCCCCCTAACAATCTGGACTTTAAGATGGCCACAGTGGTCACCCGACCAGAGTGATCCAAACTTATGACATCATCACTAAACAAGACTCCGTCTGGGCCAAAATAGCCATTGTTATAAAAAAGGCATTGAAACTCCAATCTCTACCTCCGAGTTACTTCATGCCATTGAGGGTGCACACATTAGGATGAGAGTCACCACCAATTTATCAACTTGATAAAAGCAATGAAGTCAGTCCCAGGAGTACTCCTGGCTTTGATGGGTGGACAGTGCATGGCTGTATCTGGCATGTTGACTCAAGATGCCCAGGGCTCCAAGTTAAAATCACACAACACCAGGTTATGGTCCAACAGGTCTATGTGGAGGCACTAGCTTTCGAAGTGCTGCTCCTTGGGGCGAAATTGAGGCAAAATTGGGGCTTAGAGAGTAGAGTAGGGGCAAGAGTTAGATAGATGGAGTCAGTGGCAACATGGGGAAGTTCAGAGCTGATTGGATTGACAGGGAGGGATACAGTGAAGGAAATGTGCAGGTTTGGGGATTCATCAAGGGATAAGAGGCAGAGCTTGAGACTGTTTTCCAGGAATTACTGCTGTTTCCTTCCATTGTGCTGTAAATAACAAATGGGCGGCACGGTAGCACAGTGGTTAGCACTGCTGCCTCACAGCGCCAGAGGCCTGGGTTCAATTCCCACCTCTGACAGACTCTCTGTGTGGAGTTTGCACATTCTCCCCGTGTCTATGTGGGTTTCCTCCGGGTGCTCCGGTTTCCTCCCAAGTCCAAAAATGTGCAGGTCAGGTCAATTGGCCACACTAAATTACCCATAGTGTTAGCTGTAGGGGAATGGGTCTGGGTAGTTTGCGCTTCGGCGGGTCGGTGTGGACTTGTTGGGCCAAAGGGCCTGTTTCCGCACTGTAAGTAATCTAATCTAATCTGAACAACGGAGCTGGGAATAGCTACCGCCTTCACTGGCGTGGGTTGGGTAAGTGCTTCATTGCATTGAGGGATGGGGCTATACTTTCAAATGATGTGAAGACCTTCGAAGGAGCAACAGCATGACATGCATTGCACACACAGCACAGACTGACTGAACATTAATGTCGTTGCACAGCGGGTGACTGAAGGTGACATGGTACCTTCTATCATAGAACTTCACGTTGTAATGTCATGTTGAAGTACACTGCCTATCTGGAATGGAATCTAGGCAAAAAAATGACAGTAGCAGTAGGACTAGAAGGCTTGTCCTCACTCCTAGTCTGCCACAGTGAATTGGAGAAATGCACCTTTGCCATGAATTGAAGGTATCTATGAATTTCACCACTTCTGAAGGCATCAAATATACAATGGTGCTATCACTTTAGAACCTAACTATTCAAAGACTCTAAGAACTTTTTAAAGTTGTCTACTCTTGACCTTTCTGTTTGAACTACACACTCTCACCCCCATTTTGAACTTCCTACCTATGCGTTTGATACCTTGTTTTTGGGTTACGTCATTAAGTTTTTTCTTCTTTCAATTAAGAAAAGCTTGCAATCGGCTCCTTCACTATGACTTCACAAACCCATGTTTAAATTAAAGTGTGATATAGCTGCATGATAAAATAACAAGTACAAATCTTTCGTAGGGCAAACCGTGGGAGGATTAAAACATGATTGCAACAAGAGTCACATGCAGGCCAGACCAGATAAGAGTGGCAGATTTCCTTCCCTAAGGGACATGAGCGAAACAACATGAATATATAACAGTTTTGTGGCACTATTTCTGAGACTAGCTTTCAATTCCAGATTTATTTAAATTGGCCAGATGGGATTTGAACCATTGTTCCTTGAGTCTTTAGAAGTCCAGTGTCTGACAAATTTGGTTGAATTTTTTAAGGAGGTGACTATGTGTGTAGATGAAGGTAGTGCAGTTGATGCAGTTTATGTGGGTTTCTGTAAAGCCTTTGATAAGATATCAATAGTAGAATCCCTGCGTTGCGCAAAGAAGCCATTCGGCCCATCAAGTCTGCACTGATTCTCCAAACAGAATCCCATCCAGACTCAGCCCCTGTCCCCATGATTAGATTAGATTAGATTACTTAGTGTGGAAAGATGCCCTTCAGCCCAACAAGTCCACACCGACCCACCGAAGCACAACCCACCCATACCCCTACATTTACCCCTTCACCTAACACTACTGGCAATTTAGCATGGCCAATTCACCCGACCTGCACATCTTTGAACTGTGGGAGGAAACCGGAGCACCCGGAGGAAACCCACGCAGACACTGGGAGAATGTGCAAACTCCACACAGTCAGTCGCCTGAGGCGGGAATTGAGCCCGGGACTCTGGCACTGTGAGGCAGCAGTGCTAACCACTGTGCCATGATCCCGAATTTCTCATGTCCAACTCACACCTGCACATCCCTGGACACTATGAGCAACTTAGCATGGCCAATCCACCTAACCTGCACTTCTTTGAACTGTGGGGGGGAAACCAGAACACCCGACAGAAACCCATGCAGACACGGAGAACATGCAAGCTCCACGCAGACAGTTGCCCAAGACTGGAATTGAATTCGGGTCCATGATACTGTGAGGCACCATGCCACCCATTCTCACATCGGAGACTGATACAGAAGGTAAAAGCACGTGATTCGGGGTTACTTGGCAAGATAAATCCCAAAGTTGGCTTTATGATAAGAGACACAAAATGGTGTCAGAAGGCTGTTTGTGTGACTGGTGTCCAGTGACATACCACAGGTATTGGTCCTGGGACCCTTAGTTTTCATAACATGAATAAACAATGTGGATGAGAATGTGAGGGAGAAGATAAGTAAATTTCTGAATAACATGAAGATTGGCCAGGTGATTGACAGTGAGGAAGAAGGTCTTAGGTTATATGACGATATAGACAGATCAGTGGCAGATGGAATGTAACTCTGAAAAGTGTGCATTTTGGGCAAAATAGCAATAAAAGGGAGTAAGTGCTCAATGAATGGCAGGCTATTGGGAAGCTCAGGATGTTGAGGTGTTTGTCCACAAATCTGTGAAGGCAGAGGGACAAGTTAATAGGGCAGTTAAGTTTTCATATGGGACACTCTCTTTTTGTCAGCTATGGTTTAGAAGCTAAAAGCAGGGATGCTATGTTGGAGCTGTACAAGATTTTGGTTAGTTCATAGATGGAGTATACACTGTACGGCTCTAAGTCACCACATTATAGGAAGGATGTGATTGCACTGGAGTGGCAGAGAATAGATTCACCAGGATGTTGCGGGGTTGGAGCATTTTAGCTATGAAGAAGAACTGGATAGAGCAGAGAAGGCAGAAGAGAGACCTGATTGAGGTGTATACAATTGAGTGGTACAGTCAGAGTGGATAGGAACAAGCTGCTGCTTCCATTATATGAAGGGTCAATAACTAGGGTGTATAATTTTAAGGCAGGAGGTTTCGAGAGGAATTGTTATTTCACCCAGAGTGTGGTGGGAACCTGGAATGCACTGCCTGTGCAGGCTAGTTGAGATGGGAAACATCACAACATATCTTTGAAAAGAATATGTGGATGAGCACTTGAAATGTAATCACACTCAAAGCTATGGGCAAGTGCTGGAAAGTGGGATTGATTGGCACTGACTCAATGGGCTAAAGGATGGCTTCTGTGCTGTATGATGCTCTGACAAGGTCACTATTCCACCATGTCCCCCTTTGACCAGCCTAAATAATAACAAACATCAACAACAGAATCCAGCGTGTTTTAATACAGATATTAAGTGTGGTGGTGGGAATGGAAAATTAATTCCTGGTGCACTGCAGACATTAATTATCCCAGGGGTAAGACTGTTGGCCACTACCCCTGTGTGATGTTCAGTGATAGCGGTGAAGAATGCTCAAAGCTGTGCTACTCAAGTTAATTTCTCCCTCTACATTTTAAAAGATCAGATATAGCATCAGGCTTTAACCAACCTCCTGCCAAAATTCCTGAGTTAAATGTGATTTGGATGCTTTCTGAACCTAACTTTACTTTTGCTGCCAAGCAGTAATTCTGAAACGGTTTAAGTGGTAACAAGCCCCTCCGTTTTGTAACCCAGCCACCGCCGTTTGCATTTCTGCACGTCCAGTTTCGAGACAGATTGGCTTTAGTGTTTCAAAATGATTTCATTCTGCTAATCAACTCCAACGTGAGTTTAATTTACATGTTGGGATTAATAATATCCACGGCTGTCACATTGTCTCCAGAGGCATGTTCTATTCATGCAATAATTTGTTGCAAATGTTTTTGTGCTGATTTTGTTTAAACTGATTTTGTGAATTTGGGAATGGCCAAAAATGAATTTGTGTGTATTTGTTTGTTTGCGATATTCTAATTTTTGTGTGTGTATGTACAATATATTTTTCTTAGATTAGGTATAGAGGCAACTCTGTACCTGGAGCTCACGTTTAATTAAATGACCTTGCAGTCTCGTGACAATTGCATATCATCATAAAACAAACCCATGTAACACTCAGACAAATTTTCACAACACAAAAAGCAAAAGATTGGCACAGTGTCTCAGTGGTGAGCACTATTGCTTCACAAAGCCAGGGACCCGAGTCAATTCCAGCCCAGAGCGACAGCCTGTGAGGCATTTGCACATTCTCTCTGTGTCTGTGTGAGTTTCCTCCCACAATCAAAGATGTGCAGGTTATGTGTATTTACCACCTTAAATTGCCCATAATGTTCAGCGATGTGTGGGTTAGGTGCAGTAGTCAGAATGAAAGTAGAGTAATTGGGTAGGAGAATGGGTCTGGGTGGGTTATCCTTCAGAGGGTCGGTGTGGACTTGTTGGGCTAAAGGGCCTGTTTTCACACTGTAGGAGTCTATGCTCAAGACTTTCAAGATTGAATGTATTCTGTGAGCAGGTATTTTGTCGGATACATGCGAGACATGGTGGCCATATTACTGGACCGGTAATCCAAAGCCCCAGGTTAATTCATCTGTAGACTGGGTTCAAATCCCACCACAACCAGAAGAATTTAAATTAATCAGATTAATTCTATAACAAAAAAGTATGGAAAATAAAAGCTATTCTCAGTAAAGTGATAATTAATCGCTCTTCAATTCCTGCAAAAACCCATCTGGTTCATCATCCTTAAGGAAATCTTCCAACTTTGCCTAGTCTATCCTTGATGTGCAAGTAATGTGGTAATTCTTAATGATTACCCTGTGAAAAGGAAAAACAAGCCAGTCAGTTCAAGGGCAATTTAAGATGAGCAACCGGTTATGGAATCAGCCCATCGACTCTGCAATGATCCTCCAAAGAGCATCCCACCCAGACCTCGCCCCAACACAAACCTTCTAACCCTGCATTTACCATGGCTAGCCTGCACATCCCTGGATACTGAGCAATTTAGCGTGGCCAATCGGCTAACCTGCACACCTTTGGACTGTGGGTGAAAACTGGAGCACTCGGAGGAAACCCACACAGGCGCAGGGAGAATATGTGGGAATCCACACAACCGCAGCAGTGCGAACCATTGAGTCATTGTGCTGCCCTCTTCAGCTGAGTAGTTGGCCCTAGTGTCCTGGCTAATTCCTCAACCAATGTCATTGAAACTATTTATCAAATCATTATTACGTTGTTATTCATGGGGTCTTGCTGTGTAAATACTGGCTGTGGTGTTTCCTATGTCACAATAGTGACTGCACGTTTTTTTCATTCATGGGATGTGGACGTCACTGGCCAGGCCAGTGTTTATTACTCATCCCCAGAGGGCAGCTAAGAATCAACTGAAACCACATGTAGGCCAGACCAGACTAGGTAAGGCTGGCAGATTTCCTTCCCTAGAGGACATTAGTAAACTGGGTGTTTTTTTTTAAACAATCAGCAATGATTTTGTGGTCATTACCTGCATCTTGCGGAAAAACATTTTAAAAACCGCTTTGTTAACTTATCGCATGGTTGGGTACTGCTGGCAAGACCAGCATTTGTAACCCATTCTTCGAACCATGTGACTTTTAATTCCAGATTACTTTCAGCCTCTAGACTACTAGTGCAGTGTAATTACCAGCATGCCACTATCTCCACTACCAATCACAAGTGCAAAATAATATGTTTGTAGAAATTGAAATTTAGTAAATGTCACTAAACCTGCCAATGTGTTAACATATTTTACTAAGTTAGAAATTCTTCAAACTAAGTCTGCTCGTTATCTTTTGCAGTGTGTCACTCTCACTCGGGTCACATTTTCCATATTCTCCCAATGCTGTACTTCTACCATTCTGCTATGGCAACTCCAACTTCGGCACAGGCAGAGAATCATAATCTTCAAGTATCCTCGAGGTCCTGAATCCGGAATGCTTCAGCACTCTCGCCCCATCTCAAGCCACATCTGACAAAGTAGCTCTCGTATAGCTTTCCTTTTTACCAACTCTTCTTATTCCCTCCAGCAAATCACCACCCTTTTCCACACCCATCTTTGCAGACTTTAATCATGGATGATTGATAAGAAATATTATTAAAATAATTTAGTTCCACTCATTTAACCATGCCCCTGAGATGTTTCCATCTCCCCAGACATATCCCGCCCATTCTTTCATCATTGTTTTTCTGCCATGTTCTAACTCTCCTCCTCCTACAGTGCTGTTGAAAGGCATGTATAGCCTTAACTTTCCCATCTCCTTCACCCACAAGTTAGATGCAATTTCTTTACTTGTCATGTAAGAAAGAGGCTCCTCAAATCTGCCCTGCCATTCAACAAGATTGCCCCAGGCCTCAACTCTTGTGTCAAGCCAACTCAGCACAGCCATCAACTCCCTTGAATATTTGAAAAAAATTACCTACCTTCTCTTTGAATACTTTCACTGATCAAGCCTTCACAAACCTCTGAGGTGAGAATTCCAGCCATTCACTATCCTCTGGGAGAAGAAATTCCAATGTACTTCATTTTAAATGAGCGCCCTCTTACTCAACTATGACCCCTCGTTTGAGAGACCCCCAATTCTCAACATCTATCTACAGAAGGCTGCATTATGTATCTGTCTTCCACCTTCTAAAACTCTGACCAATGCTCTATCTTTACATGCACTCAAGATACGAAATCAATTCCCTCCGCCTGCTTACTGTTAAACTTAACAATATAAACTTAACATGAATATTAAAAATCAGTATCTTTTAAACAGTTACCAGTCAATGTTTCACGTACAACTTTAGAAGTGGGATCTGCATTTGGTGAGACAATGAGCATGAGTGGCCTGGTGCCAGGGTAGGAGCTAATTCTAACACCATGTCAGCTACCTCGGCAAGTCAGTCTTACATGAGCCCTATTGGTGAGGGCTTGGTTAAGGAATTTCATATTAGGGAGGCTCAAGAAAGTGAAATAATGGGTATCTGTGCATACTGTTTGGTGCATTGGGAATCTTACCAAGAGGGTAGTTTGCGTATGGAATGAACTTCCTGAGGAAGTGGTGGATGCAGGCACAATTACAACATTTAAGAGACACTCAGATAAGTACATTGAAAGGAAAGATTGAGAGGGTCAGGAGTAGGCAGTTGGGACTAATTTAGTTTGGGATTATAAACAGCATGGACTAAAGGGTCTGTTTCTGTGCTGTATGGCTCTGACTCTATAAGTCTAAAGTCAATGCCGAGGAGCATGGAAGAGCCCATCTCCAACTTTGTACCTGGATTTTCCCAGAGCTTGGAGAGCATCCTTTACAGTGTAGAAGTGACAGACATCTCTATTATGTATGCTGCTCACATGTGGTGTGTGGTATTCAATGCCTCGGATTCCATTGCAGCACGTGTAGAACTTGCTGAATATGGTGTAAGGCCAGGCTGCTGTTGGGGATGTTCATAGTGCTGCCATTCTGGCTGTGAGGGCCAGGGTCAAAGGGTCAGTGGTTCATCCCAAGGGCATGCCTGCATGGAGCTTTAAACCTCAGAACGACCGATTTGTCCTCCCATCACAGCCATTCTGTCAGTACCTTGCCTGTGGTCAGTCAATCAATCAGTCAGCCCATCCAGAAAGCTATGACTCCAGGTTATCTTAGAAGCCAGTTTCATTGAAAGTCGTGAACCTTCCACAAACTATGCTGCAAACTCTGGGATTGCTATGAATAGGAATTACTGGAATAGGGTGAGCTACACACAGGATAGTCAATGATTAGTTTAGGAGCGATAATGTCACGCGATGAATAATCCAGGTTCTGGGGATGAGAGTTCAAATCCTACCCTGGCAGCTGGTGGTATATAAACTGACATAATAAAATCTGGAATTGAAAGCTAGTCTCAGTTTTATTGCAGGCACAGTTACTATCATCAATAGTTGTTAAAACTGCTTCACTTGTGTCTTTTTGGGGAAGAATCCTGCTTCCTGACCCCTCTGACTCCAGACACGATGCGATGTAATTGACTCTTGGCTTGGTTCTGGAATGGCCTAACAAGCCACTCTGTTCAAGACATGGGCAACAACTGCTGGCCTTGTCAGCAGTGCCCACATCCCTGGAAAACATTCATTTTAAATAGTTGAAGTTTGTATCCAATATGGAATGCTTTGATTTCCAGATTTAGTTAAGACTGTTTACGGTGTGATGGTGTTCGTTTCTGTGCAGATCAGTGATGAAGGAAAAGTTTGGAACTTGTGGTAACTGGGAATTGAGACAAGGCAACCAGATATCACAGCTGGATTAGTTGTCTATTGATGGCCTGGCCAATAAGGTTTTGTTAGGCTGCCTGTTTCCTCTTGAATCCCTTCTGCTTTTCCCTATTTCTCACCGTCTTCTTGATCACAGCTCTAGGAGATAGTCCACACCATCAGGGTGGTAGGATTGTCCAGCATTAATCAGACCACCACACATCCAGACACATGTTGTGCTGAGCACGATGGACAAAAGAAACACTGTTAAGTCGGTGATCTGCTTTCAGACATTCAGGCATAAAGTCATAGAGATGTACAGCATGGAAACAGACCCTTCAGTCCACCCGTCCATGCCGACCAGATATCCCAACCCAATCTAGTCCCACCTGCCAGCACCCAGCCCATATCCCTCTAAACCCTTCCTATTCATATACCCATCTAAATGCGTCTTAAATATTGCAATTGTACCAGCCTCCACCACACCCTCTGGCAGTTCATTCCATACACGTACCACCCTCTGCGTGAAAAAGTTGCCCCTTAGGTCTCTTTTATATCTTTCCCCTCTCACCCTAAACCTATGCCCTCTAGATCTGGACTCGCCAACCCCAGGGAAAAGACTTTGCCTATTTATCCTATCCATGTTACTCATAATTTTGTAAACCTCTATTAGGTTACCCCTCAGACTCCGCGCTCCAGGGAAAACAGTCCCAACCTGTTCGGTCTCTCCCTGTAGCTCAGATCCTCCAACCCTGGCAACATCCTTGTAAATCTTTTCTGAACCCTTTCAAGTTTCACAACATCTTTCCGATAGGTAGGAGACCAAAATTGCATGCAATATTCCAACAGTGGCCTAACCAACGTCCTGTACAGCCGCAACATGACTTCCCAACTCCTGTACTCAATACTCTAACCAATAAAGGCAAGCATACCAAACGCCGCCTTCTCTAACCTATCTACCTGCCACTCCACTTTCAAGGAGCTATGAACCTGCACTCCAAGGTCTCTTTGTTCAGCAACACTCCCTAGGACCTTACCATTAAGTGTATAAGTCCTGCTAAGATTTGCTTTCCCAAAATGCAGCACC
>NC_057719.1:74130145-74160859 GCF_004010195.1 Chiloscyllium plagiosum
AACGCCTTACTGAAGTCCATATAGATCACATCTACCGCTCTGTCCTCTTCAATCTTCTTTGTTACTTCTTCAAAAAACTCCATCAAGTTTGTGAGATATGATTTCCCACGCACAAAGTCATGTTGACTATCCTTAATCAGTCCTTCCTTTCCAAATACATGTAAATCCTGTCCCTCAGGATTCCCTCCAACAACCTGCCCACCACCGAGGTCAGGCTCACTGGTCTATAGTGCCTGGCTTGTCCTTACCACCCTTCTTAAACAATGGCACCACGTTTGCCAACCTCCAGTCTTCCGGCACCTCACCGATGACTATCGATGATACAAATATCTCAGCAAGAGGCCCAGCAATCACTTCTCTAACTTCCCACAGAGTTCTCAGGTACACCTGATCAGGTCCTGGGGATTTACCCATCTTTAACCGTTTCAAGACATCCAGCACTTCATCCTCGGTAATCTGGACATTTTGCAAGATGTCACCATCTATTTCCCTACAGCCTATATCTTCCATATCCTTTTCCACAGTAAATAATGATGCAAAATATTTATTTAGTATCTCCCCCATTTTCTGTGGCTCCACAGAAAGGCTGCCTTGCTGATCTCTGAGGGGCCCTATTCTCTCCCAGTTACCCTTTTGTCCTTAATATATTTGGAAAACCCCTTTGGATTCTCCTTAATTCTATTTGCCAAAGCTATCTCATGTCCCCGTTTTGCCCTCCTGATTTCCCTCTTAAATATACTCCTTTCATTTTTTAAAATTTTATTAAACCATACACAGTTTACAAAACAGCTAACGTTAACAGCTGTATACAGAGAAACAGTAATTTTACAAGGGAGAGGAGCGGCAAAGCCAGGCCCCAAACCTTATCGTTCAACCAGTTTTCAGGAAATAAAGACAAACCTCAAATCCCGCATTCCATTGTCACAAAACAGTAACAGATACATATAAGACAGTGCAATTACATTTTTAAAAAAGTGCATAGAATACAGACTCCCTCCTCCAGCAACCCAGTAAACCGCCCGTCCCTCCCACCTTTCAGCCACTTCAAGGCAGCCCCCCCCATGCCCGTTCTGGTACCCGGTCCACCCTGACACACCTTCCGACCACTTTAGGACAGTCGTCCTGTTTCCCCAACTCCACCCCCATCCAGACGACCACAGTCAGGATGGTGTACCCAATCGCCCTTCACACTTTCCGGCCACCTCTAGGACAGCCCGCTCCAGTACTTACCCAGGGTGATAGCGCTGATGACAGTCTACTCACCTTCCAGCTCTTGGTCTGTCCCTATGTACTATCTGACTTCTGCTTTCATTATATGCATGATGCCTCCATGTCATCAGTGAATCCCCCTCATCAACCAATAACCATCCTTCAGTTTACCAAATTGGCTCAAATGCACAGGTGAACTGTTTTAGAATAACTGAGATGATGAATACTGAGCACTAATCTGCATGTCTCACTGTATCAAGTTATGGCTGGAAATCAAAGGAGTTCAATCCCCTTTTAAGTTGCTTTAAGATTGAAGGAGCAGCATTAACTGGAGCATTGAGCTCAAAATGCCAGCTTGGCATCCAGTCAGGGCTGGGAGCTGATCAAAATCATATTCTGCGTTCTTCCAGTTAAAGCTGACTGCATGTGCTAACAGCCGCACCAACTGGAAAGCAGTGCAACACCGCCCCCCCACCCTCCCCCCTCCCCCATGCACTCTGTGGCATCTAAGGTCAATGTAGCTCAGAGATAACTAGCTTTGCTCACCTGAATTTTGAGCCATTCAACTAGGCCGGTTTTGTGAAGAGTAGGTTGAGCCTCACCAAACTAATTGAATTATTTGAGAAGGTGACCAAACAGGTGGATGGAGGTAAAGTGGATGGAGGTAAAGCGGTTGATGTGGTGACTATGGATTTCAGTTAGGCAGTAAGTAAGGATATGGTTCACCACGGTAGGCTACTGCACAAAATACAGAAGCATGGGATTGAGGGTGCTTTAGCAGTTTGGATCAGAAATTAGTTAGCTGAAAGAAGACAAGACGATGATGGTTGAGGGGAAATATTCATCCTGGAGTTCAGTTACTAGTGATGTACCACAAGGATCTGTTTTGGGGCCACTGCTGTTTGTCAATTTTATAAATGACCTGGATGAGTAGAAGGATGGGTTAGTAAATTTGCAGATGACACTAGGGTTGGTAGAGTTGTGGATATCGCCAAAGGATGTTGCAGGTTACAGAAGGACATAAGCTACAGAGCTGGGCTTAGAGGTGGCAAATGGAGTTTCATGCAGAAAAGTGTGAGGCGATTCACTTTGGAAGGAGCAACAGGAATGCAGAGTACTGGGTTAATGGTAGCGTAAATGAACAGAGAGATCTTGGTGTCTATGTGCATAGATCCCTGAAAGTTGCCACCAAGGTTGATAGGGTTTTAAGAAGGCAGATGATGTGTAAGCTTTTATTGGTAGAGAGATTGAGTTTCGGAGCCATGAGGTCATGCTGCAGCTGTACAAAACTCTGGTGCGACCGCACTTGGAATATTGCGTACAGTTCTGGTCACCGCATTATAGGAAGGATGTGGAAGCTTAGGAAAGGGTTCAGAGGAGATTTACCAGGATGTTGCCTGGTACGGAGGAAAGGCCTTACAAGGAAAGGCTGCAGGACTTGAGGCTGTTTTCATCAGACAGGAAAGTTAAGAGGTAACTTAATTGAGACATATAAGATAAGGAGGGTTAGATAGGTTGGACAGTGAGAGCCTTTTTCCTCGGATGGCGATGACTAGCATGAGGGGACATAGCTTTAAGTTGAGGGGTGATAGATATAGATCAGATGTCAGAGATAGTTTCTTTACTTAGAGTAGTAGGGGTGTGGAGCAGCCTGCCTGCAACAGTAGTAGATTCGCCAACTTTAAGGGCATTTAAATGGTCACTGGATAGACATATGGATGAAAATGGAAAAGTGTAGGTTAGATGGGCTTCAGATTGGTTTCACAGGTTGGCGCAACATCGAAGGGCCTGTACTGTGCTGTAATGTTCCATGTTCTATAGGCTGACACTACACAGATGGATGTTCACACTTGGAGGGGAGATAATAAGCTGAGCTTGCAAATGTAGATCAATGTGAAAACCTCGTGGTGTCCAGATCAATGTTTTTCCTTTGACCAACTTAATTAAAACAAAATTCACATTTAGTTCTTACTTAATTACTATTTCATTGGCAAAATGGGTTATGGAGAGAGTGTTGGAAAAGAAGAATTAAAGTAGATGATCAGCCATAATGTATTGAGTTGCAGAGCAGGTTGGAAGGGCTGAATGGTCTACCTCTCTTTGTGGGAGTTTGTAAGCAAATTAGGTGCTGTGTGTCTGACTTTGCAGGAGGGACTACAATTAATTGAATATCAAGCACTTTGAGGTATCTTGAGTTGTGAAACATTTTATATAAATACCAATTTTTGTTTTATCGCTGAAAAACATTGTTAGCCTTGATGCTGCTGTCTGCAGAACAGTCATCTCTCTCAGCACTGTGACCGTACAAAGAGAAAATGAAGAATGTGATAGCGAAATTGAATTGAACATGTAATCCGGTTCCTTCACAGTGATTGCTTCACATAGACCAGTAGTCTTGGTGCATTACTGGCCTTGTAATGCCAGTGTGTTCTTGCAGGAGTGTCATCTTATATTCTTTAATTTAATCATTTCATTAATTGCTGGCTGCCTGTTAGAGTCTAAAAAAGTAAACAGGTCATTTTATTTGAGTACTGTTAGAAAGCGTTTTGCATTGAATACAGTGCCATTCAATAACTTCATGTCAGAAAACACTGCAATTCTTGTCGGATTTTTCTGGAAGGCATAGTCGCTAGAATTCAAATTCAAATGGATTTAAGATGCAAATCTTCCAAAGAATGTATGTTCCATAAATTAGAGAAATCTGGAGTCGTCTGCTGTACTTTTTCACAATTGCACTAAGACTTCTCTACACAGTATTAGTTCCACATGGCCAGTGAAATAGGCTCTTATTGCTGCTTCAGTTAATTAAATAAGTGAAGTAGTTGTCAAAATTGGATTAGCGTGACATAATATTATGCTTTTCTTAAAATAACTGATCCAATTTTGCCTTAAGCATATTGTTTAAAATTATTTGCAATGCAATTAAAACCAATAGATGGAAAAGTGTCAGTGGCATTTTTCATTACCTTGACTTATGACTCATCATTTCAGATAGCACTAGATCTAGTTATCAGGACTTGCTATTATATTATGTATAACCAACTCCACTGCAATGCTTGAAAGTCAATTAATTGAAATAACAATCAACAAAGTAGTTAGGTTTGAACACTTCCCTTCCTGTTCTACGAATTGGACTTGAATCCTGTCCAAAGCCTTGGGATGAAAGCCTTCTCCTTCTGATTTGTGTACATGAGATTGAATTATTGTGCTTGATGGAGGCACAAATAAACAATGCAAATCTGCCCAAAACCTGGCAGAAGTTGACTGTTTCACTCTGATAACCCAAAACAATGCTTGGAGAATAGAAGTTGTCTTAATGATGTGGGACAAAAGCATGTGGTAACAATAGATCTCGTTTTCACTGCTGCCAAGCAGTGCATCATTCCATGACCTCTACCTTCCCTCAAGACCTAGGTCTCTGAGTTACCCCTCTCATTAAACTTTGTGTCCAATTTTATCTGTTTACGGTCTTCTAAAGCACTTTTGGTTATTCTCCAACATGAAAGGTGTAAGATAAATACAAAGTTATTTTTACAAACAGGGCACTGGCAGCTCTTGGGTAAAAAGGTGGAAATGATTCTTATTTTTCGACCCTCAAGTCTACACCTTAACCAACACAAAAATGGAAGAGGGACTAGTTTATTTTCAGTTGTACAAAGCATGACAATCACAAAATTGTAGAAGATGTATATGTTACTGGGACATTGTTTTTATTATAATCGCTGGGTTTCCTTGATCCAGATGAATTAAATGTATATTGAACTGTATTTGAAATGATATGTGATAGATCAGTAGTATATTGGATTCAACTTCTTACATTGTTCCTCTCCTTTTACTCAGATGTCACATGGGATTGTTCCAACGAACGCTGCCCAATACAATTTGAATCTCTTTGCCCTGAGGATTCAGTACTTGTTAAAGGATACACCCCACCAGGCCAGTGCTGCCCAACACCAAGTGTCTGCCAGTGTAACAAAATGGCCTGCAAAGAGGAGAGCTGTCCCTTCGCTCACCAACGTGTTCTAGTTTCTGAAGCAACAGGATTACCAGGAGAGTGTTGTGATGTATACGAGTGCAGACCAGGTATTGTTTTCAAAATATTTAGCTCTTGTGCATTGTATGTTAATGCCATTAAAATGTGATAATGGTAATTTATAGAAAAGTAACAATCCATTGAAGTAAAGCAATGACACTTATTTAAGAGGACCTCATCGTATAGCATGAGCATTTAAAAGGCATCTTGGTGGGTATGTGAATAGAAAGGGAGGGTTTAGATTAGATTGGTGCTGGAAAAGCACAGCAGGTCAGGCAGCATCCAAGGAGCAGGAAAATCGATGTTTCAGGCAAAATCCCTTTATCAGGAATCCTGCTCCTCGGATGCTGCCTGACCTGCTGTGCTTTTCCAGCACCACTCTGATCTAAACTCTGGTTTCCATCATCTGCAGTCCTCCCTCTTGCCTATATGGATAGGAAGGGTTTAGAGGGATATGGGCCAAGTGCTGGCAAATGGGTTTGGATTAGGTTAGGATATCTGGTCGGCATTGACAAGTTGTACCGAAGGGTCTGTTTCCATGCTGTACATCTCTATGACTCTACCCTATTTTCCACTTGTGCTGCACTGCTGGCTTATTTAAAAATACCAAAGGAGGATAATGCCATCCAACCCTTCGAGGTTCACTGACTCACACTAACTCTTTCAACTCAGAACCTTATTGGAGCTTGAATTGCTTAGTGCTTGCCTTGGCTAATAAGTGACAGGAGATATAGGATGTCATTCGTCTTAAATTCATGTTCTTCCACCTCTGGGTATACAGATACACCCTGATACACTTAATGTTTCTAGCATTTTCAGTTTTTATTTCAGGTTCCCAGGATTTGCAATAAGCTGTTTTGATTTTATCTTTGATATGTTTTATATATCCCTACTGTTCTTTAGTCGCAGTTGTCATTACAACAACATAATGGAAGATCCAAAAGCATTGGTGGAATACTGAAAACTCACTGCACCAAGTTGGCTAATTCATTAAGCCAGTTTACCGGCAATATAAGTCATTGGTGTGGATGTTGGAGTGAGTTGTCGAAAGCTGTTTTAAAATGGTAGCTCTGATTTCATCTAGAACCATGTCAGACTAGAGAAGATTCATTGTTGCTATTATTAGATCAAAGCTCAGTTGAGTGCAAAAGGATAATGTTATATTCAACACCATTTTTACATAGCCCATCTGAGTGCAGTGGCTGTCAGTTGAGCAGTGTACATTTAAAACAGATAAATAGTTGTACTGATATCCAGTGCCATTATTGTTAATGACAAAATTGCCTGCTGACTGCATATTTAGGGAGGCATGTCATTTCAAAACAAAACAAGCATTCAGTATTTAGTTCCCACCTTACTGAGGTGTCCTTAGTAAGTTATATGACAGTAACTCAATGAAAGACTTTTGATGATGTTTATCATCTTCCAACTTTACCAAGCTGCAGTGAAGTTCAAGTATGTTTGCTGCTACTATTGTTTCCACTAGTTATTTGCAGCTAATTACCATGAAAAGGAAATTAGGTCAAATGAGCAATACAGGTTAAATCAGCATTTGTCATTTAAATGGAAAGTAACATGACAATACAAATCGCTTAACAGAATTTGTTTTGTCCACATCAAGGCTTAATTGGCATCAAAAAATGTTGATCATGTAAATCATCAAATGGGCAAAATATTAAATAAATACAGAGGACTATGCAACACTTTTTAACAATGCACTTTGATTGTGGTTACGTGGATATATTGAAATATTGTGAAATAAATGCAGAAAACACAAATCCAAACAAATGGAAAATTGAGCAGAGGTTGAACTTTTATAAGAGCATTAGAAGAGGCAAACAAAATTGGAAAGCTGCCATGCTAGAGTGGAGCTCCTGAGTCACACTGAGTGATGTTTAACACCAGGTTGACCACCACATGCAAACAGTCATCTTGCAAGACAAAAGATTGCCATCGATATAACATGGCCGTAACGACATGTAAATGCAGTGTTTCCTTATCTTTCAAATGCGCTTGAACAAGAGACACAAGTACACATTTGATAAATGACAAGTTAACATCCAATGGCATTTCTTTACATGTATGATTCTTTGCTGGGAAGGTTCTTTGGAGGTGCTTAAACAGTTATTTTCATTTGAATTGCAACAAAGAAACATGAATGTGAAAGAGAATTTCCCTCTCCCAACAATGAGCTCCAGTTCTGCATCGTAAGTGTCATTGTCAAACTTCTGTCATGGATGAACAGAAGTTCAGGACGTTGCTTGTAGTTAAAGGTCTTTATATACTTACAGCATCCATCAGAGCAGACTTTCTAGCTCTCCGTGTCCTTGTCCTCATGTTGCCTCTGCCACATCCGTGCACTCCAAGGACAAGTGTGATTTGCCTGCACCTGTTGTCCACAGATTTTCACCCTGCTCCGTTTTCAGGACGCTTTCATCTGAAGCACGTAGTAGCGTAATAAAGCTACCCAAAAGAAGAAAACATACAAATCTGTTTCCTGATCCATGGGTGGTGAGTGTTGGCTTGATGGAACTTGAAGAATAAAAGCCTTTTGACAGGCCCAAACGTGTGAATACTTAAATGGCTTCCAACTTCTGGACAATACTTGAAATTTTGTTCTCATCTCTGTGTTTCAGCATTTATAAACTGCCGGTGGCAATTATTATTCTTTACTAGCCTCAATATCCAACTTGTTCAGAAAAGGCAGGAAACGTTTGAAAGATGGCCAAGATGGGCCACGTGTCTTCCTTTCCACAAGGCACAGCAACCCATACCCACAGAGTGAGGGGAAGGTGCTTCCTTTGACTGACATACGAGTTGGACCTCTTCCTTCCGAAGAAAGTTGCGGCAGCAGAATTTCATCAATACAGGTACCTGAATTGACCATTAAAAGGTTCTTCAGGTGTACGCTCACATCATGCTTAATATAGTACAACATGAAAGAAGACTGTACATGCCACTCTGTCTCCTGTTCCTTCCCTTTGTCCAATGCTCATTTATACATTGTCTATCAGTAATACCTTTCAGTTTTATTAGAGGTCATACAGTCAAAACAGCATGTTTGTTCTCCTCTGTCGTTACCTGCACTTTTCCAGTCATTTTAGTTTTGCTTCCAGATATTCACCGTTTGCATTATTTTCCTTTGCCATTCTCCAGGTTGGGTTTGACAAAGCAGCGAATGCAAGACTGTCTTCTGTGCTAAGGCATCTATGCAGCACCGGAATAGCACATCATAGCATTCTGATTATCATAGAATCCCTCGGTTTTGAAGCAGGCTATTCGACCCATCAAATCCACACCGACCCTCCAAAGAGCATCCACCCAGACCCATTCCCCTACTGAAACTCTGCATTCCCATGGCCAATCCACCTAAACTGCACATCCCTGAACACTACGGGCAATTTAGCTTGGCCAATCCAGCTAACCTGCACACCTTTGGACTGTGGGAGGAAACCAGAGCACCCGGAGGAAACCCACACAGAGACCGGGAGGATGTGTAAGCTCCACACAGACAGCTGGATAAGGCCGAAATAGAATCCGGTTCCTTGGTGCTGTGAGGCATCTGTGCTAACCACTGAGCCACTGTGCTGTCTGGAACAGGGGCAGATTTTTGGTAGCCTGAATCTTGACTCTGTTTAATGGTGGGATGTTGCAGTTGAAGCAACACCTGAACCTCACCATCCGTCAGAAAAGGGATTAGATGCAATTTCTGATGAAAGATCGCCAATCAGAAATGCTAACGCTGTTTCTTTCCGTGGAATACCTGCTGAGCATTTCCAGCAGTTTGTGTTTCTATTTTGGAGTTTCAGCATTCAGTGTTTTGCCCTTGAACAAGATGCTGGGTGGCTAAACCATTTGTGGACTGACTATACAAGCACTTAAAGTTCCTTTTGCTTTCATTTCACCTGTTGCTCCTTGTCTCTTAATTGCCTTGCAAGACGTTCAGTTCAGGAGTAATTAGGGATGGGTAACAGAATGTGACACTCACATTCCACAAAAGAATAAAGAAAAGAAAATGCACTTGACTTTTCAAACAAGGTTAGCACAAATTCTAAACCATTTCCATCTGGTTTAAATCAACTCCAGTGCCTTTTGAAGTAGCTAAAACCAAAAATATAAGGATTTTTTAAAATAATTCATGTGCTTTACAAAAATTGACAAATTTTCTTGACTTTATTTATGTGTTACCAAGGAATTATGTGATGTTTGATACAATTTCAAGCTTGCATGCTGTGATATGATCCATCAGGGCATCCATTGGATTATAGGATATTGTGTTCTACCAGGAGGTCAACTGAACCTTTAGTCAGCATTGAATTCAGTTTTATTAGAGTGAGGCAATCTTAGTTGGATTCAGTACAGAAACATGATACCAAGTTCTCTGCATCATCTAGAAGCCAGCTTGACTTTTAGATAAAAGTCAGTTTACTGGGTTGTGTTGAAGACTTTGTGGCAAAGTCATAGTAGGGTCCCTACCTCCCAGCAAGAAGCAACAGGTTTTGAGTCCCATGCTGGGTCTTGTTGGCCATTAAACACGGCCAGGCGAAAGTGAGGCCTCATTCCTGATGAAGAGCTTTTGCCCGAAACGTCGATTTTTCCTGCTCCTTGGATGCTGCCTGACCTGCTTTTCCAGCACCACTCTAATCTAGGCTCTTGTAACATGGCTAAGCAGGTTTTTTTTGTCAGTTTGTAAAAGTGCTTTCAATATTACCAATGGCAAGTAATGAGAGTAGGAGGCCTCCTCGTCAGCCATCCCACAGAGGCCAGTGTCAAACCACTGTAAGGCTTTGCTCAGAAGCATAAACCAATCCAATTGAACTCCATGGCCCAAACCTCAAATGAGGAGATGTGATGGACAATTCAGTTGATATGATAATAAAAACTCCAGCCTATAGTGCAGTATAAGCACATTAAAACTGGACAAATGGAAGCTAAAATTCTAAAAATATGAAGGTAAAGTGAATTTTTGATGTTGCTTGCAAAACTTCAGTCTCCAATTTCTCAATTGAATCGGACATAGGTTTTCTTATTCCTGCCAAGAATGGGTTAAGTCATTAATAAGGCCATACAGCATCATTTAATCCAGTTCAATTTATGGTGTAGCCTTTATAATGTACAAGAATTAAAGTTGCACCTACATTTAATTCCTCTGATTAATGAGCGAGTACACTGTTACATTGATTAGATTACTTAGTGTGGAAACAGGCCCTTCAGCCCAACAAGTCCATACCGACCCTCCGAAGAGTAACCCACCCAGACCCATTCCCCTACATTTACCCCTTCACCTAACTCTACGGGCAATTTAGCATGACCAATTCACCTAACCTGCACATCTTTGGAATGTGGGAGGAAACCGGAGCACCCGGAGTAAACACACACAGACATGGGGAGAATGTGCAAACTCCACACAGACAGTTGCCTGAGGTGGGAATTGAACGCGAGTCTCTGGCGCTATGAGGCAGCAGTGCTAACCACTGTGCCGTGTATACAGATTAAAAGTTAAGAATCTACTGATGACCATGAAACTACATCATTTTCCAAATGACGACAATGTCCTGGCTCTATAATGTCCTTCAGGGAAGGAAATCTGCCATCCTCACCTGGTCTGGCCTACATATGTCTCAACTAGCCATCAGGGTACATGAACACCACTAGCTACCAAGAGACATGATCAACTATCACTTGTGTCCATACACACGGGCAAACAAGGACACCAATTTGACTAGGACAATGTATCCATCCTAGGACATGCCAAACCAAGATATGCACGAGAATTCCTGGAGGCCTAGCACTCAACCCAGAACTCCATTAACAAACATGTAGAGTTAGACCACATATACCAACCATGAAGAAACAAAACCAGAAATAATACCACCCATCTCAACAAACCGGGATATACAAATAGCAAGCAGGACAGAACAGCAACGCTTCACCAGAAGCTCACTGATAATGTTACCTACCATGGTGACCGAACATCTGCGAACAGACTTACCAACTCAGCAAAGAAGTCAACAACCTCATATTAGACTTATGGAATCATAACTTACAGACAGGGTCCCAGACACCACTGTCACCATCTCGGGGTATATCCTGTCCCACTAGCAGAGGTGGATGCACAGAGGTGGAAAGTTGGGAAGAGGTTGCCATGGAAGTACTCAAGATTGACTGTGGATCCCATGAGGTCTCATGGCTTCAGGTTAAACAAGGGCAAGGAAACCTCCTGCTGGTTACCACATACCGTCCTCCCTCGGCTGATGAATCAGTACTCTTCCATATTAAACAGCTGGACTGAGGATAGCAAGGGCAGAGGATGCACTCCTGCAGGGGATTTCATTGCCCACAACCAAGAGTGACTTGGCAGCAGCATTACTGATAGAGCTGGTCAGATTATAAAGGACAGAGCTGCTAAACTGGGTGTGTGGCTGATGGTGAGGGAACTGAAAAGAGGGAAACACATACTTGACCTCATCCTGGGCAATCTACCACAAGCAAATGTATCTGTCCATGACAGTATCAGTAAGCGTGACCACCGCATAGTCCTTGTGGATGTGAAGTCCTGCCTTCACATTGAGAATAATCTCCATCGTGTTGTGTGGCTCTATCACCATGCTAAATGGGACAGACTTCAGTCAGATCTAGCAACTCAAGACTGGGCATCCATGACATGGTGTGAACCATCAACAGCAGCAGAACTGTACGTCAGCACAATCCGTAATCACATGGCCTGGAATTTCCTCCACTCAACCCTATTGCCATCAAGCAAGGTTCAATGGAGAGTGCCAGGAGCAGCACCAAGCATGCCTGGTGAAGCTACCTGACTGGATTACTTGTGTGCCAAACAATATAAGCAGCAAATGGTAGACAGGGCTCAGCAATGCCACAATCAGCGGAGCAGACCTAAGCTCTGCAGTCCTGCCACATCCAGTCATGAATGGTGGTGGATGATTAAACAATTCACTGAAGGGGCAGGCTCCACAAATATCCCCATCCTCAATGATGGAAGAATCCTGCACATCATTGTAACTCATAAGGCTGAAGCATTTGCAGCAATCTTCAGCCAGAAATCCCGAGTAGATGATCCATTATAGCCTCCTCCAGTGGTCTTCAGCATTACAAATACCAGTCTTCAGCCAACTCGATTCACTCCATGTAATATTAAGAAATGGTTGGAGACACTGGAGAATGCAAAGGCCCTGACAATATTCCAGCGATAGTAGTGAAGACCTGTGCTCCAGAACTTGCTGCTCTCCTAGTCAAACCGTTCCATTACAGTTACAACACTGGCATTTACTCGACAATGTGAAAAATTGCCCAAGTGTGTCTTGTACACACCCATCAGGACAAATCCAATCCAGCCAATTACTGCCCCATCAGCCTACTCCTCGATCAACAGTAAAGTGATGGAATGGGTCATCAACAGTGCTATCAAGCAGTACCTGCTCAGCAATAACCTGCTCAGTGAAGCCTAGTTTGGGATCCACCAGGACCACTCAGTTCCTGACCTCATTACAGCCTTGGGTCAAACATGGACAAAAAAGTGGAATTCCCAAGGTGAGGGGAGAGTGACAGCCCTTGACATCAAGGCTGCATTCTGCCAAGTGTGACATTAAGGATTCCTAGCAAAACTTTAATCAATGGACATCGGGGTGAATTCTCCATTGGTTGAAGTCATTCCTGGCACATAAGAAGATAGTTGAGGTTAGTGGATGTCAGTCATCTCAACTCCAGGATATCTCTGAAGGAGTTCCTTAGGTGAGTGTCCTAGGCCCAGCCATCCTTAGCTGCTTCAACAATGACCTTCCCTCCATCATAAGGTCAGAACTGGGGATGGTTGCTGGTGAGTGTACCATGTTTAGCAGCGTTCCCAACTCCTCAGATACTGAAATGGTCCATGGTCAAATGCAACAAGGTCTGGACAATATCCAGGTTTTGACTGACGAGCAGCAAGTAACATTGCCAGACATTTGTGTGGCACCAATGACCATCTTCAGTAAGAGACAATCTAACCACTGCCCCTTGACATTCAATGGCCTTAACAACGCTGAATCCACCGCTATTAACATCCTTAGGGTTACCATTGACCAGAGACTCAACTGAGCTTGCTATATAAACACAGTGGCTACAAGAGCAGGTCAGAGGCCAGGAACATTATGGTGAGTAACTCATCTCCTAACTGTCCAGAGGTTACCCATCACCTATAAGGCATGAGTCAAGAATATGATGTAATATCCCCAAGTTTCCTGCATGGGTGCAACTTCAACAACGTTCAAGAAGCTTAACACTATCCAGAACAAAGCAGCCCACTTGATTGGAACCATATTTGCAAACATCCACTCCCTTCAATAGCGGGAGTGTATACTCTCTGCAAGATACACTGCAGAAATTCACAAAATATCTTTAGACAGCACCTTCCAGATCTATGACCACTTCCATCTAGCCAAGGGCAGTAGGTACATGGGAACAAGCAACCCACAATATTGACTTGGAAAGATATTACCTTCCTTTAGTGTCTCTGGGTCAAAATCCTGGAATTCCCTCCCTAACAGCATGTGGTCTGCAGCAGTGTATGAAGGCAGCTCACCATCATCTTTTCAAGGGCAACTAGGGATGGTCAATAAATGCTGGTCCAACCAGTGAAGCTCACGTGTCATGAATGAATAAAGAAAAAAAAATCATCGTACATTTCTAGTTAACTGAGAATCACTGGAAAATGCACTGTTGATGTACTGCAGCTTCCAGTAAAACATACAAAACAGTCATGTACTTGCAAGCAAAGACATGCTTGACTTTGCAATGTGATTCACTGTTACGTAAATGGCATTACGTAAAGACACAGGATTTGTGTTGCTGTGTGCTGACAAACCTGATAACCTGCGATAGGGAATGAGCTGGATAAATGCCTGACAGAAGAGAGGCGTCGTTCAGATAAAACCATTTGCCACTCTTCATTGCAAGTGGGAGCAATGGTATAAAGTACAATTGAACAATGGGTTCATTTGCATTGTTATCGAAAACTTATAACTTACTGGAATGGTGTCATTTTCTGAAAAACTCTTGATTTAACACTTAGTGATTCCAGGATTTGGTAACATTCATGTTTGCAAGTTTTTTGTTTGGCCTGTTGTTTGTGAATAAACCCAAGGAACAAAATCTATCATCTGAACGCTGCTCACCTGGTCAAGTTGAACTCAACTTTTGCTTTTTAATTGTATCAGACAAATTAGATTCAATATTAGTACAATTTCTACATGAATAGAGAGAACAGACTTGCACTGAATTTAGACTTCAAATCTTTGAACTTACCTCAGGCAAATAGCAAAAGATGGTGAAATTGATCATTGACTCCTGATTTTTCCAAGGATTGGTGACTTCTCCATCTCTGCTGCCTTCTGGATTTGGGTAATTGAGCAGCAATTTGATTTTCAGATTTGATGTTCAGGCTCAGTAGTTTGAATATCATTTTGTTTTACATCCAAGAATGGCTTTTCTATTGTAGATGCTTATATTTGCAAGCCTGTTCAAGCATGTCCTGTTTCCAGCCTGCCACCCTTGTTCCTCTTATTAAATGCAAACTTTCTTAATTTAGGTGAAGGATGAGGTGAAACTCAAGAGCAAGCTAGCAATGCCATGAGTTGACCTGATGTTGTTGAAGAAAGAGTTTGAGACAATTTAGTCACTAAGCATTACAGAATATGGAAAAGGATACCTTGGTCCAAGCTTTTCAGTTAATAATTATCATGTAGAATATCTCTGCCAATCAAAATCCCTTTGATAATTCATCAGTAATTCTGAAGTAATGTTAGTTTTCCTTTTGAAATGGTATTCTTGTGATATGTCCTGATAAAAGCAAGACCGAAAGCTTTGCCAAAATGTATTTTCTCAGCAGCACTCAAGATTGAGGGAACGTGAAGCATTGCATAGAGTTAAATGAGTCAAAAGTGAGAAGTAGGTGATTGTAAATGAATCCTAAAAAGAGATGGGAAGTAAACTTGACTGCTATAGCTTGATTTGGGACGAGAGCCAAGTGTTCTGGAAAAATTGTGGCTGCAAAAGAGCATTGAACAAATTTGGGTTTTGAGGAAAGCTTAGTGGAAGCCTCATGCAATAGGAGATGCAAAGTTGCGGATGCTTTGAGCACTAGATCATGAGGGAACTCTTTAACTGTAGGAGAGAAAGGGCAGAATTTAGTTTATAAGACTAAAGATCAAAGTAATCAATTAAGGATATGTGATAGCAGCTCTCATTCTCTTTTCTTTTCTGTGGATATAAATGCATTGACTGGTTAAGCTTTATTAGGTCAGTCACTGTAAAAATGCTTAGGCCGTAAAATATCTTGAAATAATGTGCAAAGTTAAACAGGGTTTTTTTCTGGTCACATGCTTGAGCTGAAAAGTTCAACAGTTCAATGTTGGGAAAGGTTTTACATTTTTTGTTCCATCCGAAGGATGAAAAATAATTCCCTTTAGCATTTGGTACTGGGTTAATTGTAGCTGACAGGAAAGGGATCAGAGTTTTGATAATAAATGTCTGCTGTTCTTTTCTGACCAGTATTGAAATCTTTTGTGTTGCCCTTTTTGAGCCCACTGCAGATTAAACCCACATGAATACACTGACAGCAAGCTGACATCAAACGCCACTGGTCTGGGGAAGGTGGTTTTCACCCTGAGTAGCTCAGGCACTCATCCACAAAATGCTTTCATTGCCACGAATGCAGTGAGAAAAAAAAAACTGAATAGAGCAGATTTACGTGTTCATCAAACATTTTACACAGACTTATGCAGTTCAAAAGAATCAGAAATTTTCCCTTCCTGAGAACTGCCTGGAATTTGTGTACCAAGGATTTCCAGTTAATTACCACCACGTTTTAATTTTATTTCCAAAGCTGTATAAGCCAGCACTTGAAATATTTGTAATCTTCAACTTGTACCTTGTGTATGCAGTTCATCATTGACGGTATGTAAGGAACCAGGATTTGTTGTTGTGTCTGCTCAATTTGTAAGGCTAAATAATTGCAACATGACATTTAATTTCGATAAATTCATTACTTTTATTAAAGTACTTTGCTCATGCTGTTACTATAAATCTTTTTTTCAAAGAATGCTGACTTAGAAGGTGGATGCTGGCAGTCTGAATCAAAAGGAAGTCAATTCTACTCAAATGCTATGTTGACCACATCATTGCAGATTGGCATTTGTGTGCATTATTAGTGTATAATGCACAGCAAAGAAAAAAATCCCGTTATTGCTGGAGGGCTGCAATATGGTCACAGAATTGCACCAATTTCACATTTTCCAACTAGTCCATTGATTTTCCAACCAGTCCATTGCTGAGTTAGAGTGATATACATTTTTATTTTGGCAGGACACATATCGTAGGAGTTTAGGTGGGGAATTTTTAATGTCCCCACTTTCAAATTGCAGTGTAACTAAGAAAACAGAACTAACTTATTGGACCAGATGTGGTTGGTTCATCGATGGTAAATTTGCTTCTGCCCTTGCATTGGTGTTTAAAGATGGCTTAGATTTATTTATGATTCATAAACTGTACTTCAACAACACTTTTCGACTGTACTTCTAAATCTGAGAAAAATGCACCACAATTCAAAATAGTCGTGTCTAGATGACTTAAATGAAGTGAAATCTCAAATTCCACATCAGTATAATGTTTTGCATTGTTTACTTGTATTAGAAATCACTGAATAATAAAGTCTGTGTCAGCTGCGGCTCAGTTGGTAGATGTTTTGTGTGGTTTAAGGGACACAGCTGGATGCTAGTTCCAGGAAGACTGATTCAGGATAATGCAAAGTCAAGAATTCTCTCTTCAAGTTTGTTTGTGTAAATCCCTAGTCGTTGTATGTTATTGCTGTAGGCAATTGTACGTGACAGCCTGTGGACAACAAGGTTTAGAGTCTATTGTTACATTGTTCGAAGATAGTCATTTATGTGTTTCACTGTAACTGAACTCCACCTTCCTTGTGCTATTTAAGCCATGTGGGAAGCAGCTCCATGCCATCATTGTAATGTTTCTCCAAAGTCTTAAAGCTATTATACAACATCTCTTCCCCAAGCTTTTTCCCCTCACATTAATTAGCATTTTATGTGTTCTCGAATGAGTTACTTAGTTTACTCTCTCATGATACTTATATTCATTTCTACTATTTCTTTATGAAAAGGGTGATCTTGTTCATCTACAGGTAGTTGCTCCCAATATGAAGAAACTCGTTTTGTTGTAGTACTGACCGGTTCTTCAAGTTTCTGTTTCAAGATGCAAAAGAGGTTGTCAAATCTAATTTGTTTCTCATTGATCTGTTGTCAACATGAGATATGGTCAGGTGTTCTTCTCATGTAGTGTTCAGCATTTGATTTAATGTTCAATGTTGAAGGTGTTCAAAATTGTGCTCTCACTTTGGTTAATTTGCAGATTTATCAAAAAGAAACCTGGTGGCAAGGTTGGTACCAGTGAATTTTGTTGCATTGGCTGATTTTTGATGAGGGTTGATGTTGACCATTTTGTTGATTCAAATGATGATTGTTAGTACGTTACCTTTGTATTATTGCACTCATTTTGCTGCCTTGTTGTATTCGTGGTTGCTTAAATGTTGCTGACTTTATTATCGTGAAGATTGTTTTGAAGGATTATACTGAGAGCTATTCAAGTTTCTGCAGGTTTAAATGTAGCTTTCACTGCGAGATTTTGTTTTTCTTTACCAGTATGGTATCTTCATAGAGATGAACAAAGATACTCTTTTTCCAAGTTGGCTGAAGGATTTCCAAATGGTCTAGATGCAGAAGTGGCTTCAATCAATAGGATTCATTGCTTTTTTTTTGCTTATTTCAAAGATGGCTGCCATAGCATTGCTCCTGCCAGATTTTGTGCATGTGATGCATTTTCCAACCAAATTTGGCACCAGACCATCAGATTCATGCTCCTTTTGTATCAGCTACTTTTCTTTTTTAAAAAAACTGCAATAAAATTTCAAAGATACTGAATACAACATATTTCTTGCCCACAGCCTAAAAATAATATTTTGTAAACTTCCTTGTTAGGATTCTAAGATACTTGATTTTAGAAAGTCAAAACTTTGATTTCTACTTTTGATCTTTTTCCAATCAGTGTTCTAATTTATTTGTTGGTAAATGTTCTGTTGAATAAATAGTCAAACTGCTAATTGCCACCAGAAAGTTCACTCTGCTCCACTGATTTCAGGTTTTCCTCTCTAAGCAATCGAGGGTGTCTGGTAATTGGTCACCTTTCACAAATGCTAGATCTGGATTTATTTTCTTGGCTGCTATGGTAGGCTTTTATTGCTCTCTCACTACATTTTTTTATTTTCCCTTTTAAGCTTGTTTCCCCTGTTACTTGTTGTAAAATAGCTTGTTGACCCTTGGTGATTTCTCTGCAAAGCATTTTCTGGGCAGAGATTCTTACTTCAGCTCTGCAGCAAGCTAGTTATGAAGCTCTACTGAAAACGTTCTGGAAAATTGGTGATTTTAGTTGCTTCTTCAGAAAACTTCAAGTCTGTTTCTTGATCTTCACGATTGCCATGTTTTTCTGCCACAGCACACTCAGAGCTGCTGTCTTTAGATAAAGTTTGAACCCCAAGACACCCATTGGCCCGCTCCCATGGGATTTGAAAGATTCCATAGTAGCATTATCAAAGAAAAACAGAGGAATTATCATCTGGTCATTATTGCATTGCTGTGTGTGTGTGCGCGCGTGTGTTCACTGCCATGTTTCCTATATCACAACAGTGACTGTACCTCAAGACATTTCATTCACTATAAACCACTTTGAAATACTCGATAGTTGTGAAAAGTGCTATATAAATGTAAGTGTCTTTTTCAGCAAAATCATTTTTAACCAATCATTAAGTTTTTATGGTGATAGAGACTTTTAAATTAGAAAAAGTTTCTTGTGATTAGACTGTTTGAACTGCTCACTTAGATGAATTAACTGCCAAGAAAAGGGTACTGCTTTTTTAAAAAATAAATGACCATGTTGAGAAAATAGTGTAAACTGTGTTACACTGTACTGGAGACCCCTGGTGGTCAAAGTTTGCATTCGAAATCAAATCTTAACATCCCAGAGTTGGTGTTTGAGGGAACATTTACAGATGTGCCTTTATTGTTGAAACATTCTTGACTTTTTCTTTCAGAAACCTCTCGGAAATGTATATACAATGGCACGGAGTACACAGACGGGGAGGTGTATCGCATGGAGGCTTGCTGGTTCTGTCGCTGTCGAGGTGGAATCTCATTATGTTCGAAAGCAGAATGTGGAGAGTTGAAGTGTGAAAACTATTACATCCCTGAGGGAGAGTGTTGTCCAGTTTGTCAAGGTAAGTTTCCACTGACAGAATGAAAATCGACATTATCAGCAGGTGAGTCCAGTTTAAATGGGGGAAAAAAGCAATAGCTCACTGTCTTTGTTGCATTCAAATTATGTATGTGATTTGAGCCATTGTCTTGCTTAAGCATTGACTTAATGACATGGCCACTGACTCTAGTTTCAGGGGATGAGCAGGTGGTGCAATTCACTGAATACTTGAGATTATTAATACACAGTCAGTGTACAACTGTGAGGGAAGCCTCCATCCTGTTTGTTTGTTGATAAAGGAACCGTATTATGTTTAGAAGGACAATGGTTTCCTGTGGGAATGTGAGAAGGTTAGACAATGGAGAGAATTAGCTGGCTCCTGTGAAACTATCGTCTGCATTTGAATCACATGGAATATATTAAATACAGCTGATGTACTCCATAGCAACGCCTCAGGCTGCCAGAATCTATATTGTGATTATGCCTCAGTTTTTAACTAGGACTAGATAATTTCTAACTGATTCCAGGAGAGAAAGGAGAAATAATGACTTAACATGAAACTTTAGTGTCTTAATATTTTCAATTGATTTAAGGTCAGTCTTTATAGCACCTACATTTCATCCATATAAATCGCAATTTATTTTTAAAAAGCCAAATGTTTCCCTCTAACTATGGTGGTATAAATATGTACATAAATAAAATGGCTATGAGTTGCCAGCGTGAAGTTGCTATTGAGAAAGCTCTTTTAAGATGGAAAGCTTAAACGATTTTTCAACCAGACTATAATTGCACTTGATTCAGGCTTTCAAAGTTTGTGTGTTAATTGCTACTTAAGTTGGTGAACTTCTAATTTCTTTGAAAGGGCGATTTAATTCTCTGTTGTGTTATCAAGTTCACTGCACATTTATTCACTCTTTGTCTCTTTGGTGATTGAGAGTTTGTAAAAAACAGTTACATCAAATACAATAAGCATTTTGACTTGTGCTGTAGTTCTTATTTCCAAGAATACAACAGCAATTATTGACTTTTAAAATTATTTCTGTATATTTTTGTATGTCTATGCATACTTTGATATACTTTTGAAACTGTGGAGCTTTTTTAAAACTCACTGAGAAGTACAGACTTATTAAAGTTTGTTCTTAACTCATTTCCATTGAACAGTTCAGATTGAAGTAGCAAGGGCACCTAACTCTATAGGCATTGTCAGGTGAAGCACAATCCAAGCTTCTTGTCTTTGTGGTCTGGTTATGGGCTATATTATTGTCTTAATGCCCTGCCAGTCAATGACAATCATTCAATATACCAAATTTTGTATGCTACAATATCCTTGTAATAGTTGTACCATTCCCTTGAAGAGTGGATAATATTGAAATCGTCATGTCCCAAAAAGCTGGTATCAAATCCCTCAAGATTGATTGCTTCATCTTTTGTTTTCCTGTCATTGATTAAATTATAACCTGGTCTTTGATTTATTCTTCACTGTTGATCATGTCATTCTTCTTCACTGTCTTTTGTCTATGTTTCACCTTTGTGGTTTTACACAGCTGTGCCAATGTAACAGAAAGTACTCAGGTTGGCAGCATAGATGGAGACCGAACCTCTTGAGTTGAATATGACTCTTCACATTTGACTCAAGCGATTAACTCATTTTCCCTCTTCACAGATGTGTCAGACCTGATGAATATTCCCAGAGTATTTTCAATTTAAATTTCTGATTTCCACCCTCAATTTGTCTTAAAGGCAGTCCCAATATTGCATTGCCTTTCCTTCCATGTTCATAGTCAATGTGTTTCTGTCCTTTGGCCCTTTCATTTCTGTTCTATTTGCCACAGATTTGCAAAATAATCTGATAATCTGGGACTAGTTTACAACATGTACATCTGTGGAGCCCAGCTTTTCCACTTCCAACTTTTGATTCAACTCTTCTGCTTACATGGGCAGGTGAAATGTAAATTGAGATTGAGTCAGAATTAGTTGTTTTTAAATGACTCAACATTACCAAAACCAACTCCACCAAACAAGACTGAAATGGTGCTCCAACTCTTCACCCTCCTGGATTCTGCTAAGCCTCTGTTCCCTGCTTGAACCTGAGCAGTTACAGCTCCTGGGCAGTGACGTCCACATTGAATTAATCACCTTTCTCCATCCCTCCCTTCCTTGCAATATTGCTGAACAGTTGTATTCATTTCAGACAAAGCATTTCAAGCTCTTCACTGTTCAGTCTGCAAGTGCATTCCTGAGCTTCTGCCTGTTTGTCATTTTAGTTCTCCGCACTTCCATCTTGGACTTTGCCCTTGTATTTTGCACTTTCATAATCAGCCCAATGCAATACTGAGAAACGGCACCTCATTGTTTGTTTAGGCACTTTACGGCGTTTCAGATATGACTGGGACCCTACCCTGGACCCATCTTGTTGTTTCTTTACAATTTCCTATTATGCCTTGCACCATCCTCTTTCTTGTCATTTAATCTCTCTGACCTTTCACCCTGTCTGGACCTTCCTTTTTGGTGTTTTCTCACCTCCCTGTTTTCCACACCTCTGTGAATGATTAAAACTTGTTGCAGGTTTCATTGGAACTGGAAAGCATTATCGACTTCAAAAGTTACTCTGTTTCTCTCTGCACATATGCTGCCTGACTGGCTAAGTAGTTCCAGCATGTTTTGTTTTTATTTCAAACATCCATTATATTTGAGTGCTCCCATATAGGCCTCCCAAGCTCCATCTACTGTAAAGCACAACAGTTAGAGAATTTTATCAGCCATTCAATTCCTTCATAACATGTAACTACTTATTGTCCCACTTACTGTTGGCTTTATCTCGATTGCAAGCCGGTTGGTGAATCTAGATACTAAGGTGTTTCATGATAGCAGGTTTATTTATAGAATGAAGTATTGCTGTCTGTTTTCTGCTTATTGCCCTTGTGTTCATCAGTCTCTGTTAAAGTGTTTTTAATGAACCAGTTCAGAGATGTTATGACACATCGATGGAGCAGATAGGATTTAACCTAAACCTCCTGCCCCAGAGGTAGGAATGCTACTATTGTGCCACAAGATCCCTTTATTTAAAAAAAGGAATTGAATTCAAACTTCACCATCAGTCCTACTGGCCTCAAACAGGCCATAGTTCTACTCTTCCTAAATCTTGTGTTTTTATACAATTCACCTGAGCAATTCTCTGTCATAGTGAATTCCACATTCTTGACTCTACAGAATTCCCTGTTGGGTGTTTTGGTGACTATCTTATATTGATGACTCCTGGTCATAAGTTTCCTGCTTTCAATTTTATCCCTGTAGAAAACATTTTTTTAAATGTTGTTTTAAACTACTAAAATATACTTTATTAATAAGTCTATGTATATACAGTTACTGAAGCAGTTCTGTACAGTCTTTGCACATGAAGGGTAAACAAACATTGGAATTTGGCATTTCCTGCTGTTGCAAAAAAAAGCACCCAAAGCTTTTCTTACTCGTACAAGACAATATTTACATATGTTTGAGGGTCTGATAACTGAATGGGCTCCCGTTGTACTTGGGCAGAAAGCTCTTAAACAATTTTGCTAAAATGTACATCAACTTTTATTTATTGTTTCTAATACTCATATTTTTAGTTCAGTGTCGCATCCAAACTTCCAAATGATATGACCATCCTATCCTTCCAGCAAAACATACTGCTTTACGTTTATCTGTGCTGAGTTACATTGGTCAATCATTAGTCCATTCTATTAGCTGGCTAACATCCTCCTCTAACTTGTTGCAGTTATTGGTACCAACATCGACAGGACAAGTAAAGGCAGCATTGAGTGGTTAGAATCTCGAGTCAACCATCACACAGACTGACTCAGTGAGGTCTTTGAAAGAGAATTGTATTCTGATCCGAGGAGTCACCATTTGCAGGACTGTGGATAGAGACATTCCTGATGAAGGGCTTATGCCCAAAAGGTCGACTCTCCTGGTCCTTGAATGCTGCCTGACCTGCTGTGCTTTTCCAATGCCACACTTTTCAACTCTGACTCTCCAGCATCTGCATTCCTGCAAATCTCCTATGGATAGAGACCAGGGTAGTGGGTCTGACTGAGTTGCTTTTGCAGAAACATAAACTGCCTCACTCTGGGAGGGAGCACACTGCTGCTACTGGCCTACCTCAGCCTCTTCCACAGTGCACCTGCCTAGTCAGACAATTTATCCTCTATCTCCAACCTTTAGGTGAGCACACCTCACTGCAGCCCCACAGCAGAACCTTCAGTGAGCAAGAGAATCTGCCTTCCAAGAGTCTCCCATGATTGCTGCAGCTCTCAGGAACCCAGGAACTATTGGGTTTTCTCACCCAGGGCGGGGTCCCATTACATTGACTTCCTTTGACCGACAGGTACAACACCCTCTTATCCTTTCTGATTGGCTGGGCTCGCTAGAAACAGATTGCACTAACTTGGCTGAAGAACTATAGAGAATGGGAAATCAACTCGAGGAGCAATCAGCATCTAAAGAGTTGAGAATTCTGTCCCAATAACTCTGTTTCTCTCTCCACAGACTCAGCTGAGTATTCCAAGGTTTACTGTTTTCATATTTGCAACCAATGACTGATTCAAATTTACTTTTAAATCTCTATTTCCTGATTTATATTGTTTATTGCAGAAATTCTTTTTCTGAAACATTTCCAGGAAATAATTGTAAAAACTGCCTCTCTTCAATCAACGAAATTCAATCAAATTTAATCAGTGGTGCAATTTTGAAATGGACATGTGTTGACTCCCATGCTTCCTTATTTATGATTTGATTGCATTCATTAGTTGTAACTTTTGTTCTGTGCAGACACAATTTTTCCATCTGTTGATGGCCTTGGATGTTTGGCCAGAGGTCAGATCCGAGCACATGGCGATCAATGGCGAGAAGATGACTGTACGTTCTGCCAGTGCGTCAATGGGGAACATCACTGCATGGCAATGGCTTGCAAGCAGACCTGTCTGAACCCAGTCAAAATACCAGGGGAGTGTTGCCCTTTCTGTGAAGGTAAGTAAAAAGTGCAAACTTCAGTGTTCTCATTTTAACAAGGTACGCTGCTCCTGCAAAGAAGCATCTCCTTTCTCTAGCTCACATACAGAATTAGGACAACAAATAAAATATCATAAATAGTGTGGACACTGTTCAACATTGCCCTGACGAAGCATGTTTTCTTTGGAAGTGAACCAATGGAGTTCAACACCAGTAAAGGATTCCTGTTTGAAACCATTAGTTTTCCAATTGGTGCAGAAATGGAATGCCAATCTATATTGTACCTTCTACTGAAGTGTATACTCTAAAATAGAAACGACATAGTTCATCCTCAAGTTTTGGATTCACGGTTGATTTCTGGCTTCTGCTCCTATCAGTTGAAACATTGGGATGACAGACAGTAAATGTGACAACTGCTTTGACCTATGGGACTGCTTGAAGAGGTAGAGGTCATCCAGTTGACAGTATCACTTGTCGTCATGATATTATATGTGTATCAACTCATGAGCTGTTTGGAGCCCGACTTTCAAGTCAGCAGGGTGAAGCTGAAGCTTAATTGACTAGTACTGGACATGTTCCAGAATTTTTTATTGGGTCAAGCGATGGAAAGCAATTGACATGTTTTTGTCAGACTGGAAATGTGTTTATTAATTGGATTTAGCTCCTGTTTCTGCTTTCAACTCTGGCTTCGTTGTAGGTCTGTGATATTTCCGAACAGGCTTTGGTGAACAAATACCAGGAATTATCAGATGAATAAATTACCAAGTCACTAATCTGTCCTCAACAGTCTGACTGGACTTCGTGTTCTGTTTATTCTTCTCCAAGGTCACATTGATGTTGATGAAAACAATATGATCAACATTTGCAGAATTTAACAAACAATGAAAAAGACCCTAAAGGATACCTCTTTGTTTCAGTGATAAAGAGTCACTATGAAATGGTTTTTTTTCCCCTGAAGCATGCAAAGTCCTGAGAACGTGTGACATGATTTCACTTGGAAATGAAAGAACTTTTAGAGTATAATACAGTTTTCTGTTGATTAATTTTGATAGGCTCAGTGTCTTTCAAATGAAAATTGCACATTGAACAGTAGTGCACTCTTTTTCCCCAAAGAAAAACAGGGAAGAAACTTTTCAACCCTGTCTATTATAATCCTCTATTGATAATTAGAGGTCGAGTGAGTAATTTTAGGTTTCCACTCTAAACCGAGGTCACCATGACCAGGCCACAAAGTAATATTATATTTTATTCTTGGAAAACAAATGAGTAGTAAAAAGTTAACCATGTCTGTTTTCTTGGTCCTGTAGAATGTGAGTCTGTGGTTTCAATACCAGTTGCTGTTTGGAAACACTAGTGATAGTCAAGAACATAATTAGCGAAGATGTTTTTCTCAATCACAGTCATCATTATGTCTGTACTACCTACTTTTCATACTAATTGGCCAATTTATGCGACTTTAATTTGAGGGAGGATTTTAACATTAGGCACAGCTACTTATGTTTCCCTGTGTATTTTGTACATTTGTTGGTGGTGTCTAAAATTGCAGCTTTAAAAATACGTGAATTTGAAATAAGCAATTAAAATCCTCCAGGCAAATTCAAATACTGTCTGTATACAATTCTTGCCAACTAATCTCTCAAACAAAAAGCAACACATCTGCAAAACTGTCATCACTTTTAGGATCTGATACCTTCAAGGTGAAATTAATGGTGGTCTTAGCGGAAAATAATTATCAGTTACAAATACAAGAAAGAAGGGAATTAGTTAGTGTCTCTCTTAAAAAATGAAGTTTTGAGGTATCTGTGTATCGGGCGGATAACTCTTCTGACCTGTATGGAACCACACAGGTTTCTAGCACACCAGAAGACCACTCATCCCATCATACCTGTACTGTCTTCTAGTAGTAACAATTCAAAGTCTACTGACCCATTCTCCATATCATTCTGTAGCTCTCCTTTGAATCTTTGTTCAGTTTTCCCTTAAAAATTCATCTCTGCCTCAACCATGCACTACAGCGTGACATTTAACTTTGCATTAAGGAATTCTTTTTCAGTGCTAAATTTTTAAAAATTGAAAAATGTAGCTAATTAGATTACAAGTATGGTGTACAATGGCAGTTCAAAATGCACTTAAATCAAAGTCGCAATGCTTGTTATTTTTCTGTCTAAATAGTTGTTTTCAGCTACTATACTTTTCATGCCCGTATTGACTGGTCTGTGTTCAGGATTAATTCTTTTTGCAATGTTCAGAGTACAGAGAAAACAAAATAAATCCAAATCCTCCCAGGAAAGCATTGTGGAGTCAGTGTCACACTTCCAGAGTACCTGGGCTTCACTGTTTCCTGAAACAGCCAACAGTGGATAAGAAATCATCATTGTTGTGTAACCAGTGTAGTTTCTGGGCAAAAAAAAAGACTTAACCAGCCTCACTGCAGATGACTGCACAACATTGGCAATAGATGGAGGAATTTAATTTCCTACTCATCCGAAGACATGTTTTGGAATTGGGAACCATTTGATTGAATGGAACGGTGAGAGTTGGAGATCTCCACTGCCTGTTTACTGCCCGTGATTACGTCAGGGCTAAGAAAGCCTATGGGTGCCAGTTGAAGTGGGTATACATTGCATCATAGTTCAACAAGCAGCTGACAGGGGCTTGCCATGCAGGGAGACTAACAGGCAATCTTTGCAGCTGCCTCAAATGGGAGCATCCATTGTTCAAAGGCACCGAGTGCTTGAGCACGGACCTCAGAATTGAGCAGGTGCGCCCTCTGCTCTTTCCTGTGAGTTCTGACTCCGTGGGAGTTTTTTTTTGTCATTTCCCAGCATTAAGACAACAAGAGTTAGTGATTAGAGTCCCTGTCCTACATTTTACAGTTTTTGAATGCATATTCAAAAACATTCACAGTAATAATTATGTCATTAACATCAGTGTTTCCTAATGCTAAAAGGAAAACACATTTGAAGTGAACTAAAAGTAAATTGAGCAGATCATTAAAAAAATCAACAGTTAGTACTTTGATAACTCTGAATGAATATGTCTGGGGAATTCTATTGCGGAAACCAGCCTCAACTTTAAACAGTACTGCTTGAACAACTGTACGTTGTATGGTTTTCTTCTGAAAGCCTATTGTAAAAAAAGCTTGTCAGAATCAGCTGACAGGTTGGATGCTCAATACTAGTTGTCCAAATTCAAACCTGAGGTGACCTTTAACATGTGTTGCACAGTTGATAGCATTGGCTCAATAAATGTTAGGAGCTGTTAGATGATATTGTTAATCATGTTTGGATTGTGCTTACTGAAAATGGTAATGTGCTGACTGATAGATAACCTTGTGTGCTATTCAAGTAACTGGATAGCCGATTAAAAATATGGGAGCGTATTTGGAGAATTACTACTTCAAACGTTGCACATCGTTACATGTAATGCAATTTGTTAGAGAGCTGTTTCAAATAATTGTTCTTTTACCTGTTCTGTCCATTATAGGAAGTGACAGCTTGTATCCAAATGATTCATTCACCCCTGCTTTGCTGGCATCCTTCTAGGAAGCAGAACAACTTTTGTTTTTAATCTAAAATAATCCTCATTCCTATTCTGTAATCAGCAGCCAGGAGGATTAGCATATGATTCCTGTGACAATGTCCCATAGTTTCCATGACACATCCTCTTTCCCCTCCAAAACTGACCTCAGCCAGTTGTTGCCATAATGTTGCTGAAAGTTTTTGCTGGAATCAGTATTTGTAATTTTCAACTTTGCTGCAAGTGGTCAGTCTGCAAGCGTTGCAAAAACCGGACTGGTCTCATTTTGCAGGGTTGGGAAACAAGCTTTTGGAAATAGTTCCTTTTTGTCACACAAGTTCAGTACTTGTCAGCATAGACTACTTAATAGTGCAACAATCAAACAGGATGATGAACTAAGGAATGGACTTTCATTCTTTTTCTGTATAATTCTTGTTTTAAAAGTAAGGGTAAAACTGCTTTGTTTTCAAAAAAAAAATTCTTTCATGGGATGTCAGCATTGTTGGCAAAGGCAGCATTTATTTCTTTTACCCAATTTCTTTGGAGTAGATGTTGCAAGATAAGTCAGAATGGTGTGTGACTTGGAGGGTAACTTGCAGGTGGAGGTATTTCCATGTATCTGCTGCCTTTGTCTTTCTAATTGCTAGATGTCTCGGATGCTGCTTGAACTGCTGTGCTTTTCCAGCACCACTCTAATCCAGAATCTGGATTCCAGCATCTGCAATCATTGTTTTTACCTATTTGCTAGACATGGAGAGCTTGGCAGATGCTGTCAGAGGTGAGTTGTTGGGTGTGTCTATCATGGAGATGGAGCATACTGCTGTCTCTGTGTGTCAGTGGTGGAAGGGTGGAATGTTTAAGGTAGTAGATGTGATGCCAATCAAGTCAATTGCTTTATCCTGGAAGGTGTCAAGCTTCTTGAATGTTGGAACTGCATTCATCCAGGCCAGGGAAGAGTCCATCACATCCATCACAGTACTGACTTGAGTCCTGTAGATGATGGGTTGGCTTTGACAAGTCAGATGAAGAGTTATTCACTTCAGAATTCCCAGCCTTTGACCTCAATTATCACCTACACCCAGTATTTGCAGCTCAGTTCAGGTTTTGATCAGTGGAGATCTCCAAATTTGATATCAGGGAATTCAGTTGTGATAAAGCCAATGAATTTCAAGGAGGGAGGTAGTTAGATGCCAAATTGTACTTTCAGTGAAACAGCTTAGCTTTCCATTGTTACCATAGAGGACTTTGCAGAATCAACATGCTACTTTTATTTATGGTGCCTCAGTCAAAGGTGACTTGTTATTTATTCCAGCATGTATTGCCTGCCACTATTCGCCCTTGAGAGAGTGGTGCTGAATTGCGGCCTTGAACCACTGCAATGTGCAATTTCTCATCCAGATAAAATTAAAACACGGGATCCACGTGACCCAGTTGATTGAACTTGCTTCAATCTGTGGTCAGGTGATTGAAGCCATTTTATAACCATGATTTTTCCCTCTTTAAAATGATTTTAACCATGAAGGTTTCTGACAGAAGTTTTAAAATATGGATCAAGAATTTACCACTATCGTAACAAGATTTCCTTCCCTAAAAGAACCATGTGGGTGTTTTATAATAGTTTCCTTGTTTAAATCCTTGTGGGTTTAAAAGTTGATTAAATTAAAATTTCATCACTTGTCATGTTGAGATTTGAACCTTTCTCCTGGCATTATTAGCCTGAGTCACTGGATTGTTCAGTCCAGTGACGGACCACTTTTTCATCATCTGGTCAAATGACATTGTTCCACATGAATCTTTGTGCAAATACAATACTTCCATATTCAGGTCCTTTAAAAGAAATGTGTGTCAGATTTTGGGCAGTACTAAACGATCCATGTGGAATTTTGATACAATGATTCTACTTCTAACAGTGCAGACATGTATGAGCCCCATTAATTTGGTGCTGAAAGGCGTTAGTCAATATTTGAAGTAACACTCCATTCTTTGCAAAGAAAAGTTATGCAGTAGCTAAGCAACAAAAAAGTTCAGTTCAATGTGTTGTAGCTGTCACTCTGCCTCAATGAGGTTAGTATTTTAATGCAGCGACCAGGCCAACAGTTATTGGACATTATATATAAAGTTGGAGAAGCACAGCAGGTCAGACAACATCCAAAGAGCAGGAAAGTCTATGTTTCCTGCCGAAACCCTTCATCATTGACTCTGGCTTCCAGCATCTGCAGTCCTTACTGTCTCCAAGTTATTTAACATTACTTACTTTGAGTTTGGATTTCATGGTGAGGTTGTACAGAATGTTGGTGGAGTCTCCTAGAGTCAGAGAGATGTACAGCATGGAAACACACCCTATGGTCCAACGCATCCATGTCGACCAGATATCCCAACCCAATCTAGTCCTACCTGCCTGCACCCTGCCCATATCCCTCCAAATCCTTCTGATTCATATTCCCATCCTTTTAAATGTTGCATTCGTACTAGCGTCCATCACTTCCTCTGGCAGCTCATTCCATACACGTACCACCCTCTGCTTGAAAAAGTTTAGTCTCTCCCTATAGCTCAAATCCTCCAACCCTGGCAACATCCTTGTAAATCTTTTCTGAACCCTTTCAAGTTTCACAACATCTTTCCAATAGGAAGGAGACCAGAATTGCACG
>NC_057719.1:74160867-74173984 GCF_004010195.1 Chiloscyllium plagiosum
GATCCCATTGTAATCTGTGGTAACCCTCTTCTCTGTCCACGACACCTCCAATTTTGGTGTCATCTGCAAACTTACTAACTGTACCTCTTATACTCACATCCAAATCATTTATGTAAATGATGAAAAGTAGTGGACCCAGCACCAATCCTTGTGGCACACCACTGGTCACAGGCCTCCAGTCTGAAAAACAACCCTCCACCACCACCCTCTGTCTTCTACCTTTGAGCCAGTTCTGTATCCAAATGGCTAGTTCTCCCTGTATTCCATGAGATCTAACCTTACTAACCAGTCTCCCATGGGGAACCATGTTGAACGCCTTACTGAAGTCCATATAGATTACATCTACCGCTGTGCCCTCCTCAACCTTCTTTGTTACTTCAAAAATATAATACAATCCCAATGAAGTTATCATCCCTTTCTTATTTCTCAGTTCCACCCAAATAACTTCCCTGGATGTATTTCTGGGAATAACCTCCCTCAGTACAGCTGTAATGCTATCCCTTATCAAAAACGTCACTCCCCCTCCTCTCTTACCTCCCTTTCTGTCGTTTCTGTAGCATTTGTATCCTGGAACATTAAGCTGCCAGTCCTGCCCATCCCTGAGCCATGTTTCTGTAATTGCTATGATATTCCAGTCCCACGTTCCTAACCATGCCCTGAGTTCATCTGACTTCTCTGTTTGGCCTCTTGCATTGAAATAAATTCAGTTTAATTTATCAGTCCTACCTTGTTCTCTGCTTTGTCCCTGACTGTTTCACTTGCCTTTTTTCTCAACTGTACCAGTCTCATGATTGATCTCTTTCCTCATATCTCCCTGGATACCACACCCCCACCTTACTATTTTAAATCCTCCCGAGCAGCTCTAGCAAATCTCCCTGCCAGTATATTAGACCCCTTCCAATTTAGGTGCAATCTGTCCTTCCTTTACAGCTCACATCTATCCCAAAAGAGATTCCAGTGATCCAAAAATGTGAATCCTTCTCCCATACACCAGCTCCTCAGCCATGCATTCATCTGCTCTATTCTCCTATTCCTGCCCTCACTAGCTCATAGCACCGGGAATAATCGAGATATTACTAACCTTGAGGACCTCCTTTTTAAATTCCTCCTTAACTCTTTGTAATCTCCCTTCTGCATCTCAACCTTTTCCCTTCCTATGTTGTTGGTTCCAATGTGGACAATGACCTCCTGCTGGCCCCTCTTTCCCCTTGAGAACATTCTGCACCCTCTCTGAGACATCCTTGATCCTGGCACCAGGGAAGCAACACACCATTCTGATTTTTCACTGCTGGCCACAGAAACGTCTGTCTGTACCTCGGACTACAGAATCCCCTAACACAATCACTCTCTTGGAACCCAACGTACCCCTCATTGCATTAAAGCAACTCTCGATACCAGAAAGTTGGTTGTTCGTGCTATGTTTCCCTGAGAATCCATCACCCCCTATATTTTCCAAAACAGCATGCTTGTTTGAAATGGGGATAGCCACAAAAGACTCCTGCACTACCTGCCTACCTCTTTACCTTTCCTGGAGTTAACCTATCTATGTGACTGTATCTGTAACTTTTCCCCCTTCCTATAACTGCCATCCATCACATCCCCTTGGTCTTGTAAATTCCTCATTGCCTCTAACTGTCTCTTCAACCGATATATTCGATCTAATAGGATTCGCAACCACCAGCACTTATTGCAGATATAATCCACAGTATCCCGTAAACTCTCCCAAAATGCCCACATCTGACAAGAAGAGCATGTCACTCTACTAAAGGCCATTTTTGCTTCTTTCAATCTACAGACCCAGAAAATAGCACTGTCTTATTCCTCAACAAAATACTGCTCCAGGTTAAATTAATACTTATGGCTTATATTTTAAGTTTAATCAAGAGACATATCTCAATAAAACATATAATCAAGAAAGAACCCACTCTACTCACTACTGCAGACTTACTGTAAGGCCACACTTAAAAATATTTACTTATCTGTTTCTGTGCTGTGACCTCGCCCAAACAGGTTTCTCCAAGATTTGTTGTGAATTTCACTGCTTGTTAATTTTCCCAGATACACTCCGATGTCCAGCGATACATGAATTCAAACAGCAAATGCAGTAACTCTCTCTCTCTCTCTCTCTCTCTCTCTCTCTCTCTCTCTCTCGTCCCCCCTGTGCTGACCTCACCATGTGCTTCCTTTCGGGAGTACTGTGTGCACTTCTAGTCGCCCTGTTATCAGAAAGATATTATTAAACTGGAGAGGGTTCAGTAAAGATTGACCAGGATGTTGACTGGAATGGAGGGTTCGAGTTAGGAGAAGAAGTTGGATATCTGGGACTTTTTCCAGTGGAGCACAGAAATTTGAGGGCTGACCTTATTGAGGTTTATAAAATTATGAGGGGCATAGATGAAGTGAATGTCACAGGTATTTTCCCGAGGGTAGGGGAGTTCAAACTATGGGGCATATTTTTAAGGTGAGAGGAGAACGATTTAAAACTTAACATGAGGAGCAATTTATGTTTTTATAGAAAGTGGCTGATGTGTGGGTTCAACTGCCAGAGGAAGTGGTGGATGCAGGTACAGTTACAATGTTTAAAAGGCATTTGAATGAGTACCTGAACAGTGAAGGTTTGGATGGATATGGATCAATTGCAGTCAGTTGGGGCTAATTTAGTTTGGGAAGATTGTCAGCCTGGACTAGTTGGATCGAAGGGTCTGTTTCTGTGCTGTATGACTCTCCTGCAGATGAGACTAGTTATACATTTACAGATAATAAATTTACAGATAAGGTACTTCCCTTATTATATCGCTGTGCATTATGAACTACTGTTCAGCTGTTGGATTACCTTGTTCAAAGTGACACAAATATATAAGATGCAGATGTTTCTTCCACGTTGGTGACTTAATCTAAAATCTGGTCAGAAGCTGAAATTCCCTGACCTACACCAGTCTCTTATGTTGTTCTGATGCCAAAACTATGCACTCTGCTTCAAACTCTTACAGTCATTTGCCAGATCTCCTTTTACAAAGCTTGAGGGAATGCTGTCCCCGTACTGTGCCAAATGCCAATTCAGACCAACTGAAGAAAATTAATTAAGCATGAAATGAATTGCTTGTTTAATCAGCATATTAAAATTAATCTGGTTTATTGAAGTATAAATTCCTACGCTTGTAGTAAGACATATGAAAGTGCGCTCTTACTTAGACTATGTTATTTAGACTGGTATTAAAATCAAGATGTTTTCCATCTTCCATTACGTTTGGATTTTGTTTGGTTTTGCTATTACATCTCAATTTTCTCACTGTGTCCCGTTTCAGTATTTTCGCTTCAGTTCTGTTCAGCTGTGTTTATTTTTGTGGCTTTTGCTGTCTCCAGGCCTTTCTTTTTCTGGCTCAGTTGGTGGTATTCTCACCTCTGAGTCACAAGGCTGAGGGTTCACGGTCAGTTCCAGCACCTGAATGCGAAACCGAGGCTGAATTTCCAGTACGTTGCTGAGGGTGATGCTGCACCTTTGGCGGGTCTGCCTGTGGTCGCAGTCCCCACATCCCCCTAAGTTACATGGAAAAGATCCTCTTGCATTGTTTGACAGAAGAGCAAGGGAGCTGGCTCTAGTGTCCTGCTCAATATTTATCTCTCAATTAACAGTGCAAAACAAATTACCTGGTCATTATGTTTGTCGGGATTACTATCCAAATTACCACAGTTCCTGCATTGCAGCAGTGATTATACTTCAAGAATGCTCCATTGGATGTACAATATTTTCATCCAGTAGTCATGAAAGGTGTAAATAGAAATGCAAGTCTTTGTCTTTTTCAATTTTCTCTTTGGATCTTTAATTCAATCAGTTTGTTTCTTCAATGCTCTCTTGAAACACCCAAAGAAATTACAGCTCTGCATCTTCACCTTATCCATTCTACAAGCCTTACGTTAATTGAAGATACTTTGTTGTATTTTTTTTGCCAACTCTATTCAGCCTTTCTCCCCTCCATATTAATCCTTGCAAAGACTTCTTAACTGTGAGAATCTTTGTCTATTCTGCACTTTGTTAGATATATTTACAGGCTGTTTGTTGTAGAAGGATTCTAGCTTCATTGGTCTGAGGGCCTTTTTTTTTACAGTGGGAGGGGATCAACCATAATTGAGTCTTAACAAGAAGGAGTTCTTGTCTTAAATTTAGTTTATAGTGTGATAACAAATAGGTGCGAGTTACATTTGTTTATTAGACATGATTACTGGAACTATGGGGAGAAAGAAAATATAGCTGTTCTGTTCAAGATTGAGAGCTGTTCTGATTTACTCATTGCAAGACTACATGCTATCTTCAGATTGGATGGAGGTTATTGTTGTGTTGAACCTTAACCCTTTCAGAACCATTACCTTTTACAAACGTCCTAAGCCTTTCTTCTACCTTGGTTTTGATTCAAAACAAAGATTTGAACCCCTATTCTGTTTTAGTCAGAGAAACCTCTGACAAAACAAAGCTCACCCAATTGCAACCTCTTCGCTGGCAAAGGAGATTTTGTGAACTTCCAGTCTTCGTTGTAATTTATTTATTCCATATTTGCATCATTTTTATTTAGTATTGTGTAATCTTAGACCATGATTTGCAATCAGTTAGGTGGATTCATTGAAACATCAGAGTAGTGTTCCTTCAATGTCATTATTAATTACAGACTGAACAATGACTTGACTAGCAGAAAAGGTGTTGCCATTTACAAAGTCGATACTTAAGATATCAGTGTTGATTGTTTTAATTTCCACATGAAAATAAGTGTGAAGAAGCCATCCAGGGGGCCTCGAGTGAGGATAGCTCAGAGCCAAATCCAGTTGTCAGACATTGGCAAGGAGTTTATTTATAAATCAAGTGAAATAGCCACCAATAATGAATGGTTCTTACTGGAGCATCCTCCAAGCTAGCCTTTTTCTTGTTCCCATGGTCTTTTACTTGTTCCCATGGCCTTTTACAGAACAACTGGTTCTTCCTCTTATATCCCAACACAAATTATGTACAAATGTCGTGTTGCCTGAGGAATCCGGATAAAACTGCTATTGTCCTAAAGGGTATTTGGGTTGTGAAGAAGGCATTTGACGCTCTTGCCTTCATTGGTCAGTACATTTAAGTATGGGAGTTAGGATGTCATGTTGCAGCAGTACAAACATTGGTGAGGCCACTTTTAGAATGTTGCATTCAGTCCTGGTCTCCCTCGTATCAGAAAGATGTTGTTTAAAGGGTTCAGAAAAGATATACAAGGATATTGTCAGGCTTGAAGGATTTGACTATAGGGAGAGGCTGAATAGGCTGGGGCTATTTTCCCTGGAGCGTCAGAGACTGAGGGGGTGGCCTTATAGAGGTTTATAAAGGGCATGGATAGGGTAAACATTATTCTAGGAATAGCCAAGGTCTTTTTCCCAGGGTAGAGGAATCCAAAATTAGAGGGCATTGGTTTAAGATGAGGGGGAAAATAATTGAAAGGGTCTTAAGAGGCAACTTTTTCACACGCAAGGTGGTGCGTGTTTGGAATGAGCTGCCAGAGGAAGTGGTGGAAGCTGGTACAATTACAGCATTTAAAAGACATCTGGTTGGACACATGAATAGGAAGGGTTTAGAGGGATATTGGCCAAGTACTGGCAAATGGGGCAAAGTCAGTTTAGAATATCTGGTTGGCGTGGACAAGTTGGACAGAAGGGTCTATATCTGTGCTGTATAACTCTATGACTCAGTAAGTAAATGTACAATTTGAACAGTGAAATAACAAGGTAAAACTACAAAGCTGGACATATACAAGACCCAAAAGCCTGGCAACACCACTGTACGTCAGAACGAAGTCAAGAATGGGATGTTGTCCATGGTGTCGTGTGTCTCCCCTACTATCCCTGTTCTTCCTCTCTTCCCCCCCCATCCAAAAAAGAGATTTAAATGAAGTGTTGAAGGCTGTGTGGACTGCTGTTAACATAGCAGATGACTCAGCCAGCATTTCCTATGGCTGCTAATGTGAACAAAAACCTTTCTTTACTCAAACTGACGACCAGAGACGATGTACCCAATTGTGAAGGTAGCAATTTGGAAGCACATGTGCAGTCTAATTAACCACATTAATCTTCCTGTGACAACTTCAGAATGCACAGTAAAACATGGAGAAGGGTAACCATAGATCAATCCCTATCCCTATATCATTAGACAATCATTTGAAACACAGTCATCCAGACAAAGAGGGGGTGGAATCGCAACACTGAGGGTGCAATGCAGCTGGTGCCTCATTTCCTACGTAAGGTATGTCTGGGGGGAGAACTGGCTAATGCCCAAATGCATGACTTTGTTAACTGGGTGCGAGAGGCGCTGTACGGCGCAGACTTTTGCACTTGGCTTAATGAAAAAATATCAGCTCTCACCCTATGTGAAATAACGTCTGGTATTAAATGCATCTGAGTAAATCCCAACAGGGAGATTTTCTTCAAAAGGCAATTGTTGAGGGCAGTAAACTGCAGCAACTTGTCAAGTTATTTCAGTGGTACATGTCCTGCCTCTGTGACCTCTTGATCCAAGAAGGAGGAAACCAGCAAAAATCACAGGCTAACCATCAACTCTCACCATAATGACTCAAATCTGTTCCTTCACTTTTGGTGCTGGATCAAGACCTCCTGGAACTCTCATCATCACCATCACCACAGGGCTGCAGTGGTTCTAGGAAAAGGCCCAGTGGCACCTTGATTGGTAGTATTGGCAGATAGGCTAGAGTATATATATTGTAGGTGGTATGTTATAACTAATGGAACCATATGGACCAATATTCATCCAGAAATTGGGTCTCTTTGATTTGCTTTTCCACAGAGCCAAGTTATGGGACAGTCAGTCCAACACTGTGCGCGAGGCTGATAAACTGCACCCTGACAGAGAAGGATTGCCCATACGGCTTTGTGCAAGATCAGAAGGGATGTTTGATGTGCCAGTGCCTACCAAGTAAGTGGTACAATCCTTTCAGAATGCCAGGGAGCTTTTAGTCACCAAGTACTGAACTCTAGCTCAGTAAATGTAATCTTTGTATTAAACTTGCTTTGAATTGTAAGCTCCTTGGCAAAACTCCAGGAAAATGCAGTGGAAATTTCTTCAGTCACTGTTTGTCTGCTCTATCCCTTCACTTTTGGTATTATCAGCAGTGACCTGAAGTACATAGTACATCAGCATAATCAAAAAAGTCTGTTTATAACAAACCACAAATGATGGTAAGTCATATGGTATATTTCCCAACATTTACACCTTTGCAAAGTTGTTTGGCCCTGGGTCCAGCATCAGGGTTAGATAATCTCTGCCATAGCTAACCTCTGTCTCTCTAGATAAAGGCTGAGCAGCCCAGTTTAAATGGCCAATTACCCTGATCCCAGAAAATTGTCTGCAGTCTGGGAGATTTCTCAAAGCAGTCCTGCTGAAAGTGCACTAAAGCGCCCTCAAAATACATGGGAAATCCTGATTCATGTTTGTTTCTATATTGATGACAAATGAAATGAATGATGTTTTAATGCAACCAAAAACTCTCAATTATCAGGGATTTCCATGGCTTCCCCAAGGAAGTAACTTAGTTGGGAATTTAGCAGATTCCCCTTCTACCAAACTTCAACAAAGTCGATGAAACGTCGAAGGAATTCCATTTTTGATCCCCTTTGTTAATGTTGCACAATTATTCAAACCTTAGAAAGGAAATTTAATGTTCAGGAGTCTGTAGTCTTTCTCTCTCTCGCTCTCTCTCTCTCTCTCTCTCACACACACACACACAGACGCAAACACTCACACACCCCACACTCACGCGTGCGCACACACACACACACTCACTCACTCTCACAGGCCCTCTGTCTCACACACGCATTCTCTATCACACGTGCTGTCCTTCTCCCACACACACACACTCCTCTCCTGCACACTCTCACGTGCACCCAATCTCTCTATCTCTCATGCACACTTCTTTCTCTCTCTTTCGCATGCTTTTTCTCTCTCTCACATGCGCACGCTGTCTCTCTCTCTCTCTCACACGTGCACACACTCTTGTTTGATGGCAACCTTCCCTTCATAGGCAGCCACAGTACCTTTGGGGAGTGGGAAAACATCAAGGATAATTCTACAATTTGGAGCAGAGGAGAGAAGGGGTATAGCTCATGCCAAAAAGATAGTTGAGTAACACAAATATACCACATATAGATGTAACAATATCTTTTATAGGCCAGAAGTCTTGGTGTCCATTTCTACAGTATTTTCAAGGAGTTGATATGCGTGTTGATCTGGGCCCAAGTGACATTTATAAAAGACCAACAATGCTAAAGAATAAACTTATTAATTTTGTAATATTACAAGCTCTGTAAATTCATCTATATATTTATATAACATTTATTCATTCATTTACCAGTATTCATTTTCATTCATACCTATTTCATTCCAATGGAATCAATCATTAACATCTCTAGGATTATACTTTGTTTCTGAAAATTTTATGTTTTGATCTTTGAAAAACAAAGACTGACTTCTGCACAAATTATTAAACAAATACTTCAACTTTTCATTGCAAAGGTTTACATTTTAAAAAATGTTTATATATTTTAAGTTCACTCACACATCATTGTTTAAAAGCTATTACACCACCTTCACATATTACACATAATTTATGTTGAACACTTTGATGTGCACATCTCAGGACTTGTCTCTCCATCTCATCTGTAATTTCCACGGTTCTGGGTGGAACAACTGTTATTAATTTCTGAGTTCATAGTAGCAAACGCTCAGCACACAAGATCCCTACATGCCAACAGCCTGGAGAAAACAGCTGGAAGAGATACAGCACTAAAATGGAACAGGGTTTGGTCTTTGTTACTCATGCAGTGACTGCAGCTTTATTGTAGTGTTCATGATGCCTCACACTAGACTCACCATTCAGGAACAGGCTGTTCATCACCAACAAAATATTTTCAACCGGATTAATTAAGTTGTTTGTGTTGAAGGAGTATTGGAAAGTAAAATGCTGCTATCGTTTTGCTGTGAATAAGGAATTTGTTACAATCTAAGTAGAGACTGAAAACAGTGTCGAGAGTGTGGTGCTAGAAATTCACAGCAAGTCAGGCAGCATCTGAGGAGCAGGAGAATCGACGATTTGGGCATAAACCCTTCATCAGGAATCCTTATGCCTAAAACATCGATTCTTCTGCTCCTTGGATGCTGCTTGACCTGCTGTGCTTTTCCAGCACCTCACTCTCTATTCTGATCTCCAGCATCTGCAGTCTCACTTTCTCCTAGAGACTGAAAACAGAATGTTAAGGTTTCTAGTGGCTTACTGGAAGGATTGCATGAACAGATTTAAAGTTTTAAGACTCCTCCTGTAATAAATGAATTAAAAGCAACATTGTCTACACACAATTCAGTAGATCCCTTAGCTACAGAAAGGATGCCCCATTAAACTTTAAAATGACCAAAAAATTCCTCTCGACAGTTGTATACTACCAAGGCCGTTATGAGGACACTTCTTCAAGAAGCAGTCTAAAAATATTCTGGTTTCCTTTTCTAGCTGGAAAACTTGTAAGCCTTGAACTGACTTTCATGGTGATGGGCAGCTTAGAGAATATTCCTCCAGCTGAGCTCCATAAGTCTTTGAGCCTTGTTAAATCCTCATGAACGCAGCCTTTCAATCTGAGCATGGGCTCCAATTTACATTGCACATAGTGACCAGCATTGTCACCACTTTAGGCGCGAGACTAGCCACCTCTGTCTTTATCTTCTCTCACCCTCTCTTTTTCATATCCTTGCAGGGTTTATAAAAAGCCTTTAAACTCTATCTTCAGAGAAGTCCTGTATCATGGTAGTAAACTTACTAGCTGTAAACTCTTCCCCTCTCAAAGTTTATTTCTACAGCAATGAGCCTTACATCCAGGTAGAAGTGCTATTAAGCTATCTTCTGGATCACAACCTCCACTGCATCTCGGAATAAAATAGTTAGAAGTATGTGCATGTATAGCTCCCCTATAATTTGAATACTAGCAGCCTATCCACTAACAGCACAGCGCCGTGGTCATTGTTTACAGTCTGTGACTATTTTGCATTTTCTTCCTAGGCCCCTCTGCTCATCATCACCCTCCATTACACCCCTTTAACAACCAACCCACCCAAGCTTGTTAGGCAGAATATGGAGCTGGTCGCATGACCACCTTCAAGCCTCCATTTGACCCCAAGTTAAAGAGGGAGTGTCGCAAAACACATCAAACTTATAAGCTTCATGCAGGTAAAAAATTGGAGTTGCAGTGGCAACCCTTTTGTTAGAACTCTAACTAGTGTCCAAACAAAATGTTGAATGTGAATATTCTCTTGTGGTTGTAAAGGGCTGACCACTGCCATTAGCTGAAGCTTTTGACCAGAGGCCAGTTACCTGCAGATCAATCATAGTGCTTTTATGCATTTTAAAGACTAACTTTAATAAAAGATGAGGAACAGCTTTATTGCTCAAAAGAACAATATTGCAGGCATATGCCATCGTTTACTTCATTGGTGTTGCATCTTGATGAAAGCGTTCACTGTTTTGTCACTCAGTTACTCCTCTTTGTTCTCTGTTGTGACTGATAGTAAGTAATACCTTTCTGTTCCAGAGGAACCCTGCCCAGATTTGACGACCTACTGCTCTTTGGATTGTCCCCATGGCTTCCTCAAGGATTTGGATGAGTGCAGCATCTGTGAATGTCGACCACAGCCACACAAGTGCCGAAAGCTTTCCTGCAACAAACATTGTCCCTATGGTTACATGTAAGTGCAGTACATCACCATTACACAAGTTATGAATTGCATATCCTTTGTCGTTCGTGATATAGCGGCTAAGTTTGGAGATGCATGCAGTCAAATCCTTTTATCAGGGTTTCCTACTTTGTGAGCAGTGAGAACTGGCGCTTGATGATAAATGACTGTAGTGGAAATCATTGCAATTTTTGCATAATTAACTAATTTATTTGGGATTTTGTCATTTGTCCATGATAGCAGATCCAAACTAGATGCATGTATTTCTTGGAATGTTCACACATGTATATCATTCACCTGTATGTAGGAGAGTTACCAACCCTTTAAGATGATCCTGGAGTCTACAGAAAATAAAATAAAAGCAAAGTGATGAAGAAATGCAGCAGGACTAGCAGCATCTGTGGAGAGAGAAATGGAGACCATTCTTCAAATCAGAATCATTGGACTCAAAGCATTAATTCTGTTTCTCTCTCCACAGAAGCTGCCAGACCTGCTGAATTTCTCCAGCATTGTTTGTTTCTACCTCAGGTCTTTAGCATTTGTGGTGTTTTATTTTTATTCTGGGAAGTAAAGTCTGATCTCCAGGGAACTGCCATGAGCAATTTTAACAGAAGATTGTCGGTACATTTTTTTTCCCTCAATATTTCTGTGTATACATTCATTTATGAGACCAACCCCACACAAAATGAGTCATCATTTCCAAGCACACTCCAACTTTAATCACAATGTTGAAGCTTCCAGCATCTCAGTATCTCTTTATATGTTCCTTCCAAACTATAATGGATTTTGACAATGAGGATGGGATTAAAGTTTAAAACTGTTTGCAGTAAATAACACAATTGAGCGAAATAATTTATTTCCCAGTGAGTTGACTGCTTGGGTGGCAAAGATCTTTGGCTTGATTATGAGTGGCTGCAGAGAATGGGAACCTACACGGTACTATTGAAAATCTGATTCCACTGCTGACTACATAGGCTTTTAACAAATATGACACACTACCCCACCTACCCTTCTCTGGATGAGTGCAACAAATGAATAGTTTCAAAAAGACCCTGATGGTAAGGGAAAGGAGCTGCTGATTGAAATGGTAAAGTCTTCCAATGGCTTGATGAAGTGTCTGATCACTACAGTACAGATGGCTACACTGCCATGTAGAGATTTTCAAGTAGTTAATGTGAAATTTGGGAAAGCTTGGGATATTAAGAATCAAGGAATAAATATGTGACGTGGATCCTTTTTTAAAAAAACTGTTTTTGATTATATCAACTTCAGTTGTTTAAAACATTGGACTGCTTTAGATGGCCCCATGTTGTTTCTACAGTTCTCTCTGTAGGTACTCTTATCAAACAGAGCATTGTTGAAAAGGAAATCATGTTGTTGAAGCTTTCCATCTTGCTATCCATCAGGAAAAATGCAAGAATGCCAGAATTTAAATGACCAAAATAATTTATACTCCATTTATTGTGGTCATTTAAAATCTGGCATTCTTGCATTTGTCCTAATGAATGCAAGACAAAACATTTTGACAGCATGTATTTGTTTTCCAAAATAGCATGTTCTGTACTGCCAAAAACACACTGCTACACTTACCAGTATCCAAGCAATTAGAGAGCTGGGTTTTTGTAGATCCCAAAATACATAACTTCAAGAATGATGTAGATTAGTTTTATTAACATCGCAATATGAAGAACTTGTCCTTTTATTTATAATGAACAGATGGTTTGGCTAAGTACACAAGCCCTTTAAGTGTTTAGTTGGGCTGTAAACGTGGGGTAATCGAAAGGCGCTGGCTTGTACACCACATGCATGGGAACTTCTGGATTACTGTGTGGCCATGTAGCTTAGAGGGAACTTGAGTGTGAAGACACCTCGTCAAAGGATTGTGATAAATCTTGAAGAAATACAGCACAAATTCCGTTCCTTGACTTAATAGAATAAATATATTGATATACAACAATTGCTTTGAAATATCACAAAGGCTGTTCTGCAAGTATGAGCTCATCTAATCACACTTCCCTCTGGGTCCCAAGGTCTGTAAAATGTTTGAACCAGACTTTATAACCCATCATCCAGACTGGCAGGTTGTGTGTTACGCTGGGGGTGCAACATGGTTTCAGATGTAGTCCTTCTGAGAAGCCATTTAGCCATAGTCCTGCATGGCCATTTAATTGGATGTTAAAGATCTGTTACTTAATTACTGTGTTTTCCTGGTCAACATTCTTCCAAAGTGGCATAAATTGTTTCATTCTGGATTAGTGGTGCTGGAAGAGCGCAGCAGTTCAGGCAGCATCTGAGGAGAAGTAAAATCGATGTTTCGGGCAAAAGCCCTTCATCAGGAATAAAGGCAGAGAGCCTGAAGAGTGGAGAGATAAG
>NC_057719.1:74174233-74178591 GCF_004010195.1 Chiloscyllium plagiosum
CAGTCTCCCCAATGTAGAGGAGACCGCATCGGGAGCAATGGATACAATAAACGATATTAGTGGATGTGCAGGTAAAACTTTGATGGATGTAGAAGGCTTCTTTAGGGCCTTGGATGGAGGTGAGGGAGGAGGTGTGGGCGCAGGTTTTGCAGTTCCTGCGGTGGCAGGGGAAGTTGCCAGGATGGGACGGTGGCTTGTAGTCACGGAGGGAACGGTCTTTGCGAAAGGCGGTAAGGAGTGGGGAGGGAAATATATCCCTGGTGGTGGGGTCTTTTTGGAGGTGGTGGAAATGTCAGCAGATGATTTGGTTAATTGTTTCATTGAGCATAGTATTTTAAAATTGCAAATGTGATGGAAGGTGTATGATTTATATTTTGTAATACCATTTTTAGACATTAGGTTTTAAAATAATGGCACATGGATATTGGCTACTTTTGTGAAAGGATTCTTTTTAAAATTTAGATCAGCCAGTCCTTCTTTAACAGTGATGTAATCCAGTGAGAATCAAAAAGCAGTGAATTCCTGGCATGTTAATTAAGTTAAACTGAGCATTTGGGCCAAATGAGCTATTCATAAATGGTTCAGTAGTTGCACTCAACTGTGTGGTTCTTTACAGAGCAGCCCTTGGGTGTGGGGGAGTTATATGGACTCCTTCATATTGACTTAGCTAAGGAAGGGAGAGGGTTGTGGTGGTGTGTTAATTTGGCTCAAGTCAATGATTTAGTCTGTCATCCGTTTCCATGACCTGGAGGAGCCAGTGTTGGACAAAGTTAAAAATCGCACAACACTAGGATATAGTCCTGGTGTGTTATTGGGAAATTGTTTATTTAAAACAGGTGGAGTAAACATTGAAAATCATTAGGTGGTTCTGATTCATGATAATCCAGGATTGATTTTAGTTTAGGAAACCCTCCAGCAATGGAAAGGTTTAAAGGCTTTCAGGAAAAAAACCTGATTTAGGCCTGAAGCAAGTGCAGTGTCTCTCCTAGAAAGGAGTTGCTGCAGAACAGTTAACAGTTAAATTACCTCTGTCAAAAAGTTTAGTTTGTTTAACTTCTAGATGAGTGTTTGGTTAGAAATCTGCAAGTTATTAGAAGCTGAGGGAGTCTTAGCTCTCAGTTTTGAGATTTTCATGTAGGAGCATTCCACACTTGACAGGACAGAAACTGGAAAGAATCAATTAAACCTTAAAGATTTTACATAGAAGTACGATTTCTCCGAATTTGACTTGCTGTAAAATGGCGCTGGGGAGTAGAGTGAAATTGTTATCCTAGATGTACAAAAATGTTTCTCAGTGTGTTCGAAGTCTAGATAGCTTGGGTTGTTTTGATTTATTGTTTTAATCTTTCAACATATTCTGTTGTTAAAGAAACTCTACAGTCTTGTATCATTTTTTTTTAAGAGAATGGCCATTATGTTAACACAAGTGAAGGGAAACAAATAATCTAACATTCTGGGATCTGGCCTGACCAGTAGTACCATCAGCTGGGATTAAAATGTAAACTGTTATGCAACAGTTATAGTTTGAGCATGCTGTTATTGAGCAATGATGTTTTCAGGTATTTTAAGTAACAATGAAACTTCCTTTCTTTCCATAGAGCTGGACATTTGCTAATTTTATGTTTTCAATGATTCTTTAGGAAAAACAAACACGGATGTGACATGTGTCGCTGTGTGAAGTGTCCACCATTTACCTGTGACAAATATTGCCCAGAGGGATATGAAGAAAATAAGAAAGGGTGCTCCATGTGTCACTGCAAAGGTACCAAAACATTAACTCATTTCAGGTATTTTGCCAGGATTTGGGAAAAACTTATTAAATCAGGGGTGTCGATGATACATCATATTTTAGCTTTCCTGTTTGCACTGGGGTAAATGACATTGAACAAGAACAGTGATGTTTGATGCCTACATAACATGTCATCAGTATGGCTTGAATAAAACTGAGAGAAAGAAATGAACAATGAAGTACTTTCAGTGTGAAAGATTTCCTGCCTTACCTAGTAAGGTTTTTTTAATAGTGAATTCTATTTACTCCTCCCCATCCCACCTTGCAGGAAAATATACAAGGTATTATAAACTCATGTGCATAGTACACAAGTGTAAATGTGTTGCCTCTATGACAAGACTATTTCCCTTGACAAGCTTATAGAGAATTTTTACTCAGGCACAGATTTTTGTGTGTGTCTGGCTGTACAGAATTGAAAACTCCTGGCTCCCTGACCTGACAGTGGATGTTGAATTTTCTGCTGGTTTGTGGGGCAATGTCAAGCTGAGTGAATCAAGAGATGAGTGTGTGAGGTGCAAAGGCAGACTGGGAATGAGGTTTCCCTCACACAATTCCCATCCCAGTACATGCACCTTACCCACCCCTCGATCCCTTATTGTCCTCCATGCAAGCCTAAGCCCCTATATCCACCTGCATAGTTTTTGTAACTGCTGTGCCAACTCCGTGTCTACCACTACACTTAGCAGCACTTGGCCTTACTCTTACCATTTCAACTTATTTTGTATGCACCCATGGCAATACCGCAGGATCCTTACAGAGATGTGATAAAATGAATTCTGAGCATATGTTACAGAGTTGATGATATTTTTTAAAAGTTCTGTCATTACAAAAACATTTATTATATACACAATCCTTCAATTACATTTTTTATAAGAACAAGCACTAATTCAAGTGCACAATCTCTTATAACAAGCATTGAAATTAATTTCCTGTCACACTTCTAAGAGTCTACAACCACTCACAGCTGTTGGTCAACATGTGAAGTGGGGGGCACCTTTACTGTGATAATGGATGGTTGTGGAGTAGTTATGCAGTCGTAATCCAGGAGGAGAACCCCTTAGGAATATATCAACTGAAAAAGTGATACCATTAAACAGTGATGGTGTTTAATGGTATAAACATATTTTGAACATTGTATAAACTCCTGCCCTTTATTCACATTCATGTCTACTTTTAACCAATTCAAAGGTCACCTAATTTCCCCCAATGTCACTTGACCATCTCCAAAGATGTCCTTATACCTTATCCAGAAGGGCACCTCGCCCCTCCAAAGGGACTATCCTGACTATCTAAAGAAATACACAGAGTTCACCCCGATCTGAGTGGGTCTACTCTGAGTACATTGGATGTCAGACTGCTGGACAACCAAAATCTGACTTGAGTGGAGGCAGCAGATGATTAAAATAGCTACTTCCCTGAAACATGCATGTGCATATCCTAACCTGACCCCATTCTCATGCCCACAAAAAATGGGAAGTTCCCTGTTTGAGAGCAGAACTTGTGATTTCCAGGTTTGTTCACAACTCTTGTCATGAAAGAGCAACTCGCCATCACAGTGATAATCCAGTCTTTAGACTTTACTGTTAAAATTTGGAGTGTCTGCATTAGCTATATACCAGGTTGGTATCTTTACCACCACAGAGGATCTTTAGTTAGGACTCATGAGGGATGAGAACATTACTGCCCTCGTAGACTCATGGGGACTGTCAGAGAAGCAGTGTAACAGTAGACCTGGCATTCACCTGGAGCAGTGTCACTCGTTTCAGCTGAATTACTGTCCCATTTAGCTGAGTCAATATGAGAATCCACAACTATCACTGACACCCAAAGGCTGCTCAGTAAAGAGCTACATAGTTCAGTGCAGCTACTGAACCAATTATGAATGGCCTCATTTTGAGTTAGTGCTGGTCAACATCCTTTCCTGGCTCTCGATCAGATAAAGACAACCGGGGGAATTTTCATTTTCAGTCACAAACGGTGTGGAGATGAAATGGAGTAAAATATCAAGTGCCTTCTAATCAGGCGATTAACTTATTAAATAGCCTCCTTGTATTTCCATTTCCTTTATAATTCCTTGCTGTATTATGTTTTAAAATAACTATTTGCCATCAACCCTTGCAGCATTGCATGGCAGTGTGGAGGAGCCAGTTAACTGATCTTTTGCAACAATCCTGTAAATACCCACATCATACATTTTAACAGAGACCAAGTTAAACTGAGGATTTGGGCCAAATGAGCTATTCATAAATGGTTCAGTAGTTACACTCAACTGTGTGGCTCTTTATAGAGCAGCCCTTTGGTGTGGGGGAGCGATACGGACTCTTTTAGGGTAAAAACAATGACTGCAGATGCTGGAAACCAGATTCTGGATTAGTGGTGCTGGAAAAGCACAGCTGTTCAGGCAGCATCTGGGGAGTAGTAAAATCGGCGTTTCGGGCAAAAGTCCTTCATCAGGAATACAGGCAGAGTGCCTGAAGGGTGGAGAGATAAATGAGAGGAGGGTGGGGGTGGGGAGAAAGTAGCATAGAGTACAATAGGTGAATGGGGGTGGGAATGAAGTTAATAGGTC
>NC_057719.1:74180833-74199951 GCF_004010195.1 Chiloscyllium plagiosum
TCCACCCTTCAGGCACTCTGCCTGTATTCCTGATGAAGGACTTTTGCCCGAAACGTCTATTTTACTGCTCCTCGGATGCTACCTGAACAGCTGTGCTTTTCCAGCACCACTAATCCAGAATATGGACTCTTTCATATTGACTTAGCTAAGGGAGGGAAAGGGTTGTGTTATCTCTCCACCCTTCAGGCACTCTGCCTGTATTCCTGATGAAGGACTTTTGCCCGAAACGTCTATTTTACTGCTCCTCGGATGCTACCTGAACAGCTGTGCTTTTCCAGCACCACTAATCCAGAATATGGACTCTTTCATATTGACTTAGCTAAGGGAGGGAAAGGGTTGTGGTGGTGTGTTAATCTAGTCTGTCATTCCTTTTCCATGACCTGGAGGAGCCCCTGTTGGACTGGGGTGTACAAAGTTAAAAATCACACAACAACAGGTTTAATTGGAAGCACTAGCTTTCAGAGTGCCACTCCTTCCTTTTCCAGACAATTTCCAGGTCTAACATTTCTTCTTAAGTGATCCTCTGAGAGTCTTTGCGTTTAAAATCCCATTTTGTTAAAAGTAAAAATCTTAAGAAAATTAATCCTTAAAAGAAATAATCAACCTGTATTATGTTTGTCTTTTTGATATTTGGTAAGTGACCCAAAATTACTTACAGGAAATGAAACCAGCCTCAGCAGTTTTCTTCATTGAGGACATTGTAGCGTGTTGGAAAATTATCTATTCCAAATTGGATTCCGAATGATCAAATAAGTACAGATCCAGGCTTATTACTAAAAACAAAGTGCCATATTTCACTCTCAAACTAACAGTGAGGTGAAGGGCGTGCACTTATTTATACCTAAATGTGAAAATTTGGAAGTTGCCATCTGAATGTTTTACTCCTCCATGAGTTGTGCAACATAACAGCTCCCCTTCCACATGGACTGAGTAAACATGAAGATCATGTGCTATTGACTGTGCTGAACAATTTTAAGGTTTGTCCATTTCAACATAAATTTTGCAATAAGCCTTCATTAATACCAAACCAAATCTCTGCTATTGAAAATTGACATTCATAGTGGAGACTTCATTCATTCAGGTTTAAGTGATCAGCTTCTTTATCTTTTCGAAGAAAAAAAATCCTATTTTTGTTGTAGTTCTTTTCTTCCACACACTCTCTATCAGATCTTTCTTCCACTCGCTGTTTTAATTTCTGTCCCTAATTTGGCATTAGGTTCACTGTTCAATTTGCACTTCATGAGTCCAACCCTGAGCTGTTTGTAAACAAAATTTGAATCTGGTTAGTCAAAGAGACACTCCTGTTCAGGCAGGTTTTAAGTGCTCTGGATCCCCTACAACACTGAAATCTTCAGTGCAAGATGTCAATGACCTGCCCTTGGCCAACCAATATTTAAGGGAGCGGTGCTATATTCTCACCAGCTTCAGTCCAAGTGTTTTCAATTCAGCTGTCGGGTATTTGATCAACATTCTCTGAAATTTCTTCTGCAAAGTTGTGATAAGTGGAAATCCTGCTGATTATTAACCGAGAGAAAAGGGCCTGTTTCCACACTAAGTAATCTAATCTAATCAAAATGTAATTCCATTCTTGATTCTGGACTTTTTCCTGCAGAAGTGAACCAGAATGATAGTGCAGTTCAATACCTTAGTGGGCGGCACGGTGGCACAGTGGTTAGCACTGCTGCCTCACAGCGCCAGAGACCCGGGTTCAATACCCGCCTCAGGCGACTGACTGTGTGGAGTTTGCACGTTCTCCCCGTGTCTGCGTGGGTTTCCTCCGGGTGCTCCGGTTTCCTCCCACAGTCCAAAGATGTGCAGGTCAGGTGAATTGGCCATGCTAAATTGCCCGTAGTGTTAGGTAAGGGGTAAATGTAAATGTAAATGTAGGGGTATGGGTGGATTGCGCTTCGGCAGGGCGGTGTGGACTTGTTGGGCCGAAGGGCCTGTTTCCACATTGTAAGTAATCTTTCCATAATATTAAATACATGCTGCATGTTTGAGTATGATATGCAGTGAATGTTAATAGAACTACACATCTATGTTCCCTTGGAGCAACTTACAAATATTCCTAAAAACGCACAACATTCATCTGAATAAACAAATGCTTTTCATCTGTGCTCAGAGCTCAGCAGTGTGAATTCTATGAGGACCTAAACTGTCTGTGCTTGTTTCTCGTTTTCATAGGCAAATCCCCTTGGCAACATAATTGAGAGACCTAAGTATTAGCTTTCCAGGTCTGGTCGTTGTAACCTTAAGCAGGCGTCATGCCATTTTATTTGTGGCAGCTTGTCAGTCAGACTGCAGGCACGTGCCAAAGCTCTGGCATCACATTGCCTGACAGCATGTAGCCTGTGGCATCAGTCTGCCAAATTTTAACAGGCACCTTACCACAATTAAAGCAGGCTTCTTGCCAATCTTTCTTCTGGCATTGAGACTTCGTACTGGTGTGTGAGTAAAATTTGCCCTGTGGGAATAAGAAAAGGTGGTAGTTACACATTCTGTGTGTTGAACCTGAAGAAGGAACTAAATGTTTTATCAATTGATGCTATCATCCATACCACACTAAATAGGAAAATACTAAAGCAGGTAGCCATTGTCGACAAACCCTGATCCACAGGAAAATGTGCTAGTAACTCTTGGGGCTTGAACATCCTTTAATGCGCATCTTGGTGCCATGTAGTCAAACATTTTGTATGTTTTATTCCATTTCTAATTCTGGGTGCACCATTTCCCCACACTGTTGGCACTGCCACAAAAAATGCATGCCGCTATTCTTCCGTGGTATGCTCAAGTGAAGGAAACCTCATTTAAGAGTTACTGTGAGAACAAGTTCCCACATTTTATCATTCTTTTCTCACTTGCTGTCTTGAAATGTCCTTATCTCATTCCCATTCTCCATTTTCTTGTTTCCCACTTTCTGCCTCTCCCACCTCCATTGTCCTCATGTTTTTCATTCAGCATTCTTGCCATTACTATCTTGTTGTGATTTGTTTCTTTGTTGAGTGAATGCTGTTGACTTGAACATGTGGCTCATCATCCTCAGCTTCATTATTGTGTGTATATTGCATGTCAACTGTAATCATATTCATAGAATGGCGTACCTTGCCTCATTGTTTATAGTGTTTATGTTGCAATATAGATCAAAAACCATAAATTTATACAGATTGCAGCCTCATCTGAATTTGAAGGTGCTTAATTTCAATGAAGTATTCTAAACACCTTGATATACTTCATTCACTTTAAGCAAAGTCAGTTTTCATTTGCAAAAATAGAAACCATATTGAATCTTTATTTTAGTAAATCTCTTGTACAAGAAATGATGGCTGTGATATCATATACATTTAAAGTTACTCCGTATAGTTATATAAGTCAAGTAACCTTCGTCATTAGCATGGAAGATACCTGTAATCAGTCAGGCATTTTTGCTGCAATCTGCAGAATGTTATTGAGTTATGCAAATGTACAACAATGTATAAGAGAAAATCAAGGAAAAATCGTAACTGAAATAAACATTGTTCAAGCTGACTTTTTGTCTGTCTCTGTGTCTATGTGTTTGTTTTTGTTGTTCTGTCTTTTATGTTATCAGAGTGACAAGGGTGTGCAGTGCTGCATGTTTTGGAATAAGGTGGTATTTTGTGCATATGTGTATATTTATAAAGAGTAGATTGTTATGTATGTTTATATTTTAATCTGGTATGTAACATATATGTACACGTGTCTGTGTGTTTTAATCAAGATGTGAGGGATAGGAGCCATTCATCTCATTGAAATGATGGATAACAAAAATGTCACTCAACAAATTGTTCAATAATAATTCAAAATTTAAGCAAACCCTGTAACCTGTTTCTCACTAATTCCAGTTACCTATTTCACTGTTATAAGAAGTTTTAAAATACCATGCAATGATTCTTCTATGTAACAGAATAAAGTTACATTGTCTTTTGTTTGTAACTTTACAAGGATCTGCACTCATCTTTAGGTTTATACAATTTATTATGAGCCATTCATCGTAAATTTTTCCTCCTTTGGTTTCTTATACCTAACTTGACCCCTCAGTACATGCTACTGAAGAGACGAGCATCCTGTTCCCAGATCTGTGGTGATCACTTCATAATGTACTGGCGTGCCTCACCCCCTTTTTGTCCTCTTCCAGCACAAACAGCGGTCATCTTTCCTTTAACACATTCATATGTTACCCATGCAGATCAGCAAATCATAACAACAGAAAATCATAGCTGTAAATGTATGTGCCAGCACGCTTTACGACAGTATATGTGTACAGTGTTAACATTGCAGCACTTATGGCACAATGGGTAGCATTTTTGCCTCTGAACCAGAAGCTTTCCCAGTTCAAGACTTGAAGGCCAAGAAAATGCTTTCATAATATGACCAAACAGTATGAATATCAACCATGAAAGTCTTCCCAATGCACAACTGTAGCACATAGTTAGAGCAAGAGATATTCCTTGCCAGCCATATGATAGAAAGAAAATTGGAGCCTTTACTCTCATGGCCTGTAGCTTTGAACTACAATTTGATCTATAATGGCAAACTCAAACTCTGAGTGATATCTAACACACCACCATTACGGTGGCAATGGCTAGAGAGAAAACAAATACTTATATTTAATCAAAAATAGAATATAGTAGGAGAGCACACAAAGAGTCTCTGGGTCCTACGTTTTTGCATAAGTTTTGGATTGAATCTTTCAGTCGATAAGAAAGATCTTATATGAAAAGTTTAACCAGTTTATAGTGAATATAGAAATCTATGCTGGTTATAGACAATGTTAAACAGGAGAATGAGTTCTGAAATTGGAGCCAATATAAATAGACCAAGTAAAGTTGTTATATTCTGCATCCAGTTATTGTTGTAATTAACTTGGATATATAAATGACACTGGTGATGAACTCAAGAACTCAAATCCCTCATGTAAATAACTGACCTTTACAGGTACTGGAAAAGTAGATTTAGAAAAAGATGAACCTCGATTTAGAATCTAAATAAAGGAGCATTAACACAACTTGAGTTCGTGTCAACCTTGCTGAATTTTATATTTGTGTATGATTAGATTTTACTACATTACCACACTTCGTTACTTTTACAGAGCCTGACATACATCTTAGCACAACTACTCCTCTGCCTGTAACCAGCTTCTGTCTGACTGCTAATGGCCGTCGCTATGAGGAAGGAGAAGGTTGGCATGATGGTTGCAGGGACTGTTACTGTTATGGAGGAAAGGAAATGTGTGTGCTCATTACATGCCCTGTTCCGAACTGCCTCAGCCCATTGGTCAGAGCTGGGCACTGCTGCCCTACCTGTCAAGGTGAGTTATTGCTTCATAGGACTTGATGAATTAACAGTCATTAATTCCTATTGTGAGTGTTCCAGTGAGTGGTGTGACCTTTCGAAGATTTAACGTTAAGTGCACGCTGTTGTTCTTTAAAACATAAATACGTATTACATTTTAAGGGGCTGAATTCTGAATGGAGTAAGAAAGTTATTTTGACAAGAGAGTCGACTAATGGTTTACTCACCCCCTCCAGCACTTCGGGTAGCTCAAGCTAATTGTCATCCTGTTTATAATAGATTATCCTCAATCTATGTCAATTATGTTTTTTGTGAAAATGATGATTAGTAACAACCATTGAGTTCTTCTCTCTGTATGCCTCTGCTTTGAGATTAATTTCTGACCTGTTGCAATGTGCTCAGAACATCCAAAATAGCTCCTGCACCTGTAGCTGCACAGTCATGTGCAGAATGCCCCAAACATCCTTCCATAGCTGCATATATCCATAATTTTCATGTTCCCGACATATTGCTCTTCAGTGTAAGAGCATCTTCCAAATGCACAGTGACACTTTTCCCTTAAACTAGCTAACACAAAGAACTCCACTACCAGAGTATTTACTTAGTCCTGCTCACTAATTGGATTAATACTCTTTACATGATTGTCTCTGATTTTCAACAACGTTGAGTTCAAAATAATCATTGCCATTGAAAATCTCCTGTGGCCTTGATATCTCCCCTTTGTAACCTCTCCCAGCCTCACGGTCCAGCTCTCACTCTGATCTTCCAAACCTGTTTTCCTACTATATATTCTCTGTTTTCCCAATCATCACATTCATCTCAGTAGCCCCTGTACCTGTTCTGCTTTATCATACCACTCTGCCTTGGTTGCATCTTTTCTTGTCTTGAGAAGATACTGAAAATCTAGGTCCTTAACTGTGGCTTCAATCAAATTTTCTGACCCTTCCCTGATTTATTTGGATCTTTAACTGCCGCATTGTGTGACGGGTCTTGAAACACGAGAGAGAAATTTAATTTATATAGCGGTTTTCATAAGCTCCTGTGATCACAAAGTTATGGTTCTAATGTGGATAATGTAGCAGAAGTAAGCTTTCATCAACAGAAATGTTATAATAACCAGATAATGACACAACTGTGTGATAAATATTGGCCAGGTCACTGGAGAAAACACTATTGATTTCTTCTTCTTTAAATGGTGTAGTGAGTTTTTTTTAATGTTGCCTGAAGGAGTAGAGCAAACCACAATATAATGACTTGTCCATAAGGCGGTGGCTTTGACAGTTCCTGACGGCTACACTCCAGTGTCAGCCTCAATTTGTGCTCAACTGCCTGGAGTGGAACTTGAACCCCTGGCCTCCTTACTCAGGGGCAAGAGTGCAATCATCGAGTTGCAGCTGACATCACCAAAGGTGGTGCGCAGGTTGTGATGTTTTGCAGCAGGTTCTCCACAAACGTAACTTTTTAATTTATTTTCACAGATGAGGCAGGCAGTGGGCAGCCTGATACCTTTGACCTCAGTGTATGTCAAGCCCCAGGAGGTGAATACTATTTGGAGGGTGAAACCTGGAACCTTGACACTTGCACGCAATGTACGTGCCACAGTGGGCGTGTGCTCTGTGACACTGAGGTGTGCCCACCTCTCCTCTGCCAAGCACCAATCAAGGAATCAGGGGCTTGCTGTCTGACATGTCCAGGTACGTGACCACGGAGAGAAGAGGGGTTTAGGATGTAAATATTGCTTCAATCATTGGGGTGATCTTATCAGCAAATAACCTATGTTCTCTTTCTTTATCCTCTGTGCGTGGCAACAACTTCTGAAGCCGGAAATCAATGCTGGGACCAGCTTTGGCGCTCTGGCATGACAGATCTTTGGAGCAATCGCACTGCCACATAGCTTAGAGTGAATATTGGAAATAATTATGACTGAAGCAGTGCCTTTCTGCATGAATCCCTGTGCACATGAGCTAATCTATTATGTGTTTTACTTTTATTTGTGCATTTGAATCTCTTCACTGTTAACATTTGGTTCACCATTGTAATTTTTTTAAATTCATTCATGAGATGTGGGCGCCACTGGCTGGGCCAAGATTTATTGTCTGCCCATCGTTGTCCTGGGAGGTCAGGAGAAGTGGGAAACTTCACAACTTTTAAAAAAGCACTAGAAATGTCATAATATTCAAGGCTAAGGACTGAGTGCTGGAAAGTAGGATTAGTGTAGCTAAGCTGGCACAGACGTGACAGGCCGAAGGGCCTGTTTAGTGCTGTATGACTTTATGGTGGTGGTGTGCTGGCTTCTTCAACCACTGCAGTCTGATTGCTGTAGGAAGACCCGCCGTGCCATTTAATTGCGTAATCTAGAAGTGTAGATGGACTGCAGGGAGAGAACGTGCAGAACTTCATTGTGCGTTTAATTGTGAAACCACAGTGACTCATCAAGGCAAAATAGCCACAAAGAATGATATATTTATAATACCATCTATGTAACCATTTTGCCTCAAGTAAGTCTATTTTAAAGTGCATGAAACAAACATTGTGATGCTACTATTTTGGAGGGAGCAAAGACTTTCTGGGCAGCTCAGTCGTTAGCACTGCTGCCTCACAGCGCCAGAGACCCAGGTTCGATTCCAGCCTCAGGCGACAGTGTGGAGTTTGCACATTCTCCCCATGTCCACGTGCGTTTCCTCTGGGTGCTGCGGTTTCCTCCCACAGTCCAAATTTAGGTGGATTGCCCATACCTAATTGTGCATTGAGTCTAGGTTAGATAGATTGGCTGTGGGAAATGTGGGGTTACGAGGGTCGGTGAGGACTTGGTGGGCTGAATGGCCTCCTTCCAAACTGTATGAATGCTATGATTCTGGAAGAGTTTGTTACTGAGCAACAGTGTTTCCCTCGGCACATTGTGCCTCTTAGGAAGTTCATGGCAGCTATTTCAAATCATGCTGTTTTGTTACTTCTGTGAAGCTTTTTGAGAAATCATGCTGTTGGTAAAATTATCTTGAGCTTTTCTATATTCTACACTATTTTTGGAATTAATTTTAAAAGTACTTGAATGCCTGAATTATTTTAACGCTAATTCTGACCCCGTGAGTTAGGAACATAGAAATAGGAATAGGCCATTTAGGGTTTTGTATAGCTGCAGCATAATTTCTGCAGCATTATTGTACTCCTGTCTCCTAGACATAATGGCAGGCATCCTATTCGCCTTGATTTTTTTATACCTGTTCATACAATTTTAAAGATCTGAGCAGCTCAAACCGCACCCCCCCCCCACCAAGTCTTTTTGGAAATCCATCATACTTAACTTCTTGCCATCTAGAAAATTCCCTAATTTATCATTGCTACTCCTGCAAAGGGAGCCAATGTCCTCCTTTTCCAGCTGTTTTTACTCCCTGATAGGCACACACTCTATATTTATTCAGTGCCCTCCAACGTGATCACATGTCCCAGGTTACTTCTCAGGAAGACTGAGTTACATTCGAGCATAGTGTGCCCGATGAACAACTGCTTGAATAATGCAGTAGGTTTTAAAATCTTTCTTAAAGGTGAAAAATGAGGCAGAGAGGTGTGGGGTGGGACTTCCAGAGCCAAGAGCTGAGGCAAGTGCTGACGCAGCCACCGATGGCAGAGCATTTAAAATTGGGTTTGTGTAAGAGATCAAAATTAGAGAAGTGCAACTATCTCAGAGTTGTAGGTATTCAGCCTTTCAAGCCTGCTCCGCCATTCATCATGGTCAAGGCTGATCGTCCAACTCAATAACTTCATCCTGCTTTCTCCCATAACCTTTGATCCAATTCTCCACAAGTTCTATATCTAACCACCTCTTGAATACATTGTGTTTTGGCACCAACTGCTTCCTGTGGTAATGAATTCCACAGGCTCACCACACTTTGGGTGAAGACATGTCTCCTCATCTCTGTCCTAAGTGATCTACCCCAAATCCTCAGATTGTGACCTCTGGTTCTGGATGGACCCACCATTGGGAACAGCCTCCCTGCATCTACCCTGTCCAGTCCTGGTAGAATTTTCTAAGTCTCTGAGATTCCAACCCCCTCGTCTGAACTCCAGTGAAAGCAATCCTAACCTAGTCAATCTTCCCTCCTACATCAGTCCTGCCATCCCCGGAATCAGCCTGGTAGACCTTCACTGCACTCCCTCGAGAGCAAGAGCAACCTTCCTCAGAAAAGGAGACCAGAACTGCACACAATACTCTAGGTGTGACATCACCAACACTCTGTATAACTGCAACAACACATCCCTGCTCCTGTACTCAACCTGTCACAATGAAGGCCAACATACCATTTGCCTTCATTACTGCCTGCTGCACCTGCATGCTTACCTACATGCTTACCTTCAGCGACTGGTCCACAAGGACACCTAGGTCTCGCTGCCCACTCCTCTATCCCAATTTACAGCCATTCAGGTTGTAATCTGCCGCCTTGTTTTTGCTTCCAAAGTGAATAACTTCGCATTTATCCAAATTAACCTGCATTTGCCCACTCACCCAATCTCTGCATCCTCATCACATCCTCCCACCCAATGTGCTATCATCTGCAAACTTTGAGATGTTACATTTTGTTCCCTCATCCAAATCATTAATATGTGTTGTAAAAAGCTAGATCCTAGCACCGATCCCTTTGGGACCCCACTAGTTACTGGCTGCAAATTGAAAAAGACCCATTAATTGCTACACTTTGTTTTCTCTCTGCCAACCAGTTTTCTATCCTTCTCAAAACATGTCCCCAATCTCATGTGCTTCAACCTTGCACAACAATCTCTTACTTGGCACTTTGTCAAATGCTTTCTGAAAGTCCAAATATACCACATCAACTAGCTCCCCCTTGTCAACTCTACTAGTTTCATCTTCATAGAATTCCAACAGATTTGTCAAGCATGATTAGCATTTGACAGCAACTGTAAAAACATCTTTTATATTTCTGAATACCGCAGCTGACTGCTGCAAAAAGGGACACAGCTTGCTTCAACAGAGCTGTCAGAATGGAAGTACGGCTCTGCATTTCTGAGCGAGCCTAAAACTGAATCTTTTCTCTGAAATGTGGAGCTCCTTTCTGTCACCAACAAAAAAGGATTGGCATAAGATTGCCATCCCTCAGAAAATCAATCGCTAAATAATAGCCTTAAAATAAATTCCTGCGTATATTTCCAAGAAATGTGTAAAATAAATTACTTGCTGAGAAATGTGCATAACAATGTTCATCTTATAAGGGATGCATATATTATTTTCCTGAAATAAATGTAAATGTCCCTCAAAACTTGGAACGACAGTGTGGTTGAAATGCAGCTACATTGAACACTTAAAGGGAAATATAATTTGAAAAATTACAGGTTTAGTGCAGCAAACAGACATACCACCTTGCTTATGCTGGTTACATGTTGAATTTATGAAGAGAATGATTCACTTCAAATTGGACATTAGAGCAACTTCTTTCATTGAATAATTTCATTGGTTATTAAGTTTGACAACAATATTTTCTGCGTTTATACGGGTTCTGTTTGTGTTTCTGCATCCCTTCAGAACGAATTCCCCCATTCAGCAACTCACCCTTTGATGTTATTATCATTAATATTTGGTGAAATTTATGTACCACTTTCATCCGATTATTTTGTCAGCCTGTTCAGTACATGTCACCCTCTCTGTTTTATCTGTAAGATGTTCTTAGTGCCTGAGCCTAATTTATATTTCTTCACATTTCCATGATAGAAGATCAGTTGAAAGCACTATTGCCTATCAACAGCAGCGAGTCTGGATATTGCATGTCTAATGATGGTGATATCCTGTTAGTTGGAGAGTCTTGGAAGCCCAATGCCTGCACGAGCTGCATATGTGGTGATGGTGCCATTCAATGTTTCTCTCAGACATGTACAGCTGCATTATGCAGGCTGCCAGTTCTACGAAAAGGACAATGTTGCCCATATTGTCTGGGTAAGAAAATAATTGTTTCTATACCATGAAAAGTTACTTCTCAAATCAGATGCATTTTATGGATTAAATAGAACAAGTGATCCATATGGAATGTCAGGCTATGGTGAACATAATTATCCTCTTGCAAAAATTGGTGCCACTTATCCATATGGTGCAGTTACATGTTTATCCTTGTCTTAATGGTTGAAAGTGAATTCATCTCAGTAAAGAGGAATTAGTGCAGACAGCATAATCGTTTGAAAATAATGTCTAAAAGCAGGATATATCTTGCCTCCAAAGAACGTCTTGCAGAAAGTTGGTTTGTGACAAATTCTTTCATGATGTGAACTATTAATTTCTCCTAATTTAGAATTTTATTGCTACATTTTCCGGTCTGCTCAAGAAATGTGATTTTGGCATGTCACTCTTAATATGAGGAAGCATTTAGAAACGGGCAAATTTTAAAGAAACCTTTAAATCATCAGATGCCACAAATCAGAAATGAAAGGTTTCAGTTAACCATCTTTTCTTCTTCACTCTGAACTTGTAAGACATGTTGAGAACAGAATGGGGCATTCTCAGTTTCTTGCATTTTGCAATACTGCACATGTGCAGAGGACTATTGGCATAATTAAAAATAGTCATCACTTTTGAGACATTTGATGAAGTTGCTGTCTTAATTCCTAATTTCTCTCTGTCTAGGAATATCTGCCTCTTAAACTAAACTATATAGTTACATTACTGTCATTTACACTAACCTGGTCCACAGGCCTGCTACATTTAGGTAAACAATTTTGCCTGACTTCCTTCGAACTTCTAACTTGCTATGTCAATTAATAAAATTCAGTGCCATAGTCTGCAGTTCAGTCTTCATAACTAGAAGGTTACAGGTGCATCCTCCAGGCAATAGAATGTTGCTCAAATATATCTATTTACTATCAATTCTGTTCAAGTATGAGGTGTAGTAATATCAGACATTCAGGTAAAAGTGTAAAGATGTACAGTATGTGTAGTTCAGCAGTGTATTGGTGGTTGGATCAAAAAACAGCATATATCCCAAAATTTTTTTGCTGTCTGCATTTTGGCATATTATAACGTTCACTTTGCTATTGGTACCCATTGTTTTAATTTAGTTATATGATTGAAAATAATTTTGTTTCAACTAATTGAAAGGAAATTAAAATATCTCCTCTCCCCAAGGCCTTTGGTTTCTCTAGCCAAAGTGATAGGAGACAGAGATTTGGTTTGGAATGGATTTATACTCATGCACTGAAAACAGTTGGTTCATTTAGTCCTTGGCGCAGTTAAAATTTGCCAGTGAACACAAAATCCAATCTGCCTCTTCATTTGGAGTGCTCTGCCTCTAGGAAGAAATGGATTAGCAGCTGGAAGCCAGATTAACTCATTAAAATAAATTAGCTCATCCTGCCAAAACTTGCTGTAAAATTACTCCACCTCTGTCAGTGAATTTGAGAGAGCGTTGATTATCATGGACAAAATCCCCCCAAAAATGTAGAACTAGTAGATGCTCAGTGGTTTTGCTCTTTCTGGACAGTGTTGTTTCATTGACTGTTGGCCTTTCCATTTCTTTGAAGACGTACCTACAGTTTCTTCACTGACAACAGAGACTGTTGCTGTTTTATTGGAAAACTCGACTGAACTAAAGGACAAAGAGCTACTCACATTGTCTGCTCAACCTGACCTGCCTTTTATCACAGGTAATTTTTAAGAAGTTTATTATGTTTCTGCTATTGTTGCAGCAGTGTTGAAATTGTTTCCATTTTAGACTAGTCCAATTCATCCTCCATAATGGTAATATCCTTGAAGTAAACAGCTGAGCATACTGCCTCTTAAACAAATCTCTAATCATCTCATCAAGTGATGATTTGATCTTGGCTAATTTATTTGTTTGTTTATTCCCTTCCACTTTTATTTGAATTTTCTCGTTCTATTCTCTTTCACTCTAATAATTCCCTACTGAATGTAAAAGGATAACAATGCACTTCTAGACCAGCAATTAAAAATTACATTGATATATTGTTGTATAAGGTGATGGTTCTGAAGGGGTTAATGCTGAAAACTGCATTAAGATCCATTCAGAGAATGTCATAAGGACTTGGGCAGGAAAAGGCAAAATATCTTTGGATCAGGGGGAACACCCATTTTCCTGAGTCTCCCCGTCGTGTTCATAACAAGGTCTATGGCACTAATGTAGATTGTTCTTGATCGCTTTCAAGCAGCAAGTTACAGTCAGCTCTGCTATAACGTAGTTCTGTTCTCATGCAATCCCGTGTTATAAGAAAACTGTGCAATAGCAGCACTATTTAAACTAATGGGGCCGGATCCACGTTATACCCAATGCACACTTTAAAACTTCACACTTTAGAAGTGTCCCCAATTCATCAATCGTGTTACAGTGTTAATGAAATGCAAGTTATAGCAGAACGACCTGTACTACTTTGTTGCCCTGTAGACCAGTCAGAAGAGGAAGATGGTCCACCTGTCTGTCTGACCACATGGTGGCAGTGGTTGGCATTGCATGCTCATGTTGTGACTGTTCCCTTTTGTTTAAATCGATGACCATTGTCTTCATTCTATCTCCTCAAGTGACCTGGTCAAAATCAGGTAGTGAGACATTCCAGAGCAACATCCATTTTCATCAAAGGCTGTTGTGAGCTTTTAACTTTATTCCTTTATTTTTCTGGTTTATGTGAAGAAGGACTTTCATGTTAACTATTACCTTATTTCTTTACTTTTCTATTTATTCTGTGAAGGTAATACTTAACTTTTTAAACTTTGTTCCTAAGTTGGTTTTTATATCTGGGTATCTCTGATGCCGTCGTGTGTGGCAACATTATACACTTCTCACGGTACACCTGTACTTCTGTACTTGGAGTACACATGACAATGAAATCTAAATCTAAATCATATTGAAGAGATTCCTCTAACTGGAGAAAACCCTCTGAAAGAAGCTGAGCTGAGGAATATCTGGTGTTATGTAGCTTTAAGGTCACCTTTTGCTGTCCCATACACTTTTCATATTACCTGTATTTTTATACTATTTGGAGAAAGGTAATAATAAGGTAGATCTTGAGGTCAGGTCCCCAGTCCTGAAGAAAGGCTCATACCCGAAACGTCGATTCTCCTGCTCCTTGGATACTGCCTGACCTGCTGCGCTTTTCCAGCAACACATTTTCAGCTCTGATCTCCAGCATCTGCAGTCCTCACTTTCTCCTCCAGGTCCCCAGTTACCCAACCTTCAGCCGAGCACAAGACTTGGGAGGAGCATAGAACTCTTAGAGGGTTGTTGGCGAGAGGAGTTTACAGAAATACGGAGGGTTAAGGCCATGGAAGTATTTAAACAGGAAGATGGGAATTTTAATTTTGAGAATTTGATGAACAGGAAGTACAGGGGTGACCAGGATATTGAATAATGTAGATGACAGACAGTAGACATTCAGATGAACTGAAATGTAGAATACAGTTCAAAGGCAAATCTGTGAGGAGAGCTTTGGATGAATCAAGTCTATCTGTAACAAAATGACAATTCAGCAACAGACTCAGACAGTAGCCAGTAATGGTACAGAGGGTGTTTGTGCACTGAAAACAGGGGATTGGAAAATGTCTTCATTCTGCAAGAGATTAAAGTGCCAAATCCTCTTCAGGCTGATTCCAGTCTCAGTGGGTGGCTGCCAGGGTACAAGAGTCATGCTCTGAACAGCCATTCAGAGACCTAACCAGGGATATAGAGAGGCATTACAACAGAACATTAACCTCTTGAACGGAGGGAAGCCACGGTGGCTTCTTTAGGGAGCCAGGAGATGAGAACGAAGGTCAGGACAGTATGCCATTGCCAGAGGCTTTGCTTTGACTGTAATTCAATAGATAAGTGGCTCAAACAAGGGCAGTCCCACTGTCCTGGGTAGTGGAGTAGACGCTTTAGATAAATATGAAGTTGACCACATCAAAGGATGCAGAGGTTGGGGTGTCATGGGCAGAGTCATAGAGGGTGCTTTCTGTGACTTTAGTTATTTTAGTCACTGAGTGCGGAAACCTCATTGTTGAGATTGAATAGAGTTTCTGAAAGGCACGGAGTGGATTTGGAGGTGAAAATATGCTCCACATCATTGGAGAAGGAAATTAAGGTTGGAGATGGGGCTGATCAAAGGGTTGAAAGTGGGGAAGGGTGAGGTTTGAGGAAAGAGCGGTGGTAATCTTCAAGTACCAGAGGAGTGAGAACAAATTACAACAACGTTGACTGTGGGGATAAAAATACAACAGAGGCAGCTGAATGAACGTCTCGAGTAATTTGTCAGTGAAAGTCATGGCCACCAGGGTATACCAGTGAATAAAGGAAAGAAGAAAGGGTATTTGTTCAGTGACACTATTTGATTTATTCTAGGACCTGTGTGTGTCTGTGTCTGTGTGTGTGTGTGTGTGTGTGTGCGCGCAAAAGCATAAATTTACATTCCCTGTTGCCAGTTATTTATATAATTCACCTGTGCAAGTACGAATAAAAATTCATTAATTTGTGGAGTATCAGTTGCACTACGAATTTGTTAATTTGCTACTTCATTATTTTATTAATTTTGTTGATGTGGCTTTAAATCCATTAATTTGCCACTTATTTCTACTGTTTTACATTATTCTTTGTTAAGTTGTTGATGCCCATTGCTCATTGAATGGATTGATTTTAGTGATGATCAGTGCTGTATTAATTTATCCTGGCTGGGATGCCTCCTTGGCTCTGATCTATTGCTCATTAGTGACAAGCTATGTGCGTGCATGAGCATATATACATAGAGTTTCTGTAGGCTGTCATTCCATGTTCTGTTTGCACAGTGTCAAAAAAGATGCTTTTTATTTAACTAATTTAAAGGTTCCAGTTTATTCAATCAATTTTTATTCATGGTATTATAGCAGGACAGCTTTTGTTCATTGTTTTAACATATATTCCCAAAGGAAACAATGATAATATAAAACACAACTTTTCAACTGTACCTCACCATGGCCAAGATCTTATTAAGCTGTTAACCCACAGAATTAATCTAAAAATGTTAGTGATTTTATGGGTGTTGCATGTAAGGTCAGCTCTTAATGGCCATCTGTGTAGCTTCGGGAAAGGTGGTGGTAAGCAGATTTCATGAACTACTGCAGTCCGTGTGGCAATGCGATCCCCTCACTGCTCTTGGATGGGGAGTTTCATGGTCACTGAGTCAAAACCCTGAAGAAACAATGGCACTTGTCCATTTTGGGGTGGCATGTGATCTCCCTCGTACCTGCTGCCCTTGCCCTCAGGCCCGGGTTGGCTTGCAGGCTTGGGACGGAAAACAAAAACAAAAATTGCTGGGAAAGGCTCAGCAGGTTTGACAGCATTTGTGCAGAGAAAGCAGAGTTAACTTTTCGGGTCCAGTGACCCTTCCTCAGAATGCTTGTGAAAGCTTGTTGGTGATGCTTTTAAGAGTTGCCAGGTCCAGTGCACTCTGCAACAATCGATAAGGGACTGTGAAGTATATTGGAAGAAGAGATTTGGACAAAGCTAGACACAGCCTCTGACTGAAATAATTTTTGACTTTTTTTTGCCTACAGTTGGCTGGTTCAGTTTACCAAACATGATTTATTTCTTTCTTGTGCATTTTTCTTCTTGCATCATTACAGAAGTTACTGATGTTCCTCCCCAGCAAACTGAGATGGCTGTAATCTACCAGTCAGCAGCATGGGTTCTGGCAGCTATATTGCTGGCAATCATCATCTTCTTAACAGCAACCCTTATAATGAACAGAAAGAAGCAATGGTTTCAGATGCCCTGCTATCATGCACCAACTAAGGTAAGATGAAAATATTCTAGTCTCAAATGGCAGCTAGGTTGGTGAACTGAATGGAAATCTGACCAAAGAGCCTTGCATTTGTAAAAGCTGATGTCCATCAGCTTGCATTGAGCTGATGTCCATACTTGGCTCAAAGCCATCTAATTTGGTTTCTCCTTTTATGAATAAGTAATAATATCAAAATGAAAGCACGACAGTAATGCCAATTTTCCCCACCATGGTAAGTGGTGCACTGGGAACCAGCTGTGTGTAAACACTGCCTCGCAAGCCACATTTGCAACTGATTTGTTTCTTATTCCTTTTAGATTTTCATAAAGGTAACATGTCGAAACATTGGTGCCAAAATATGTACTTCCAGTGTTTAGAAAATTTGCTGAAGAACATTCATTATTGAAGCTTGCTGTGACAATAACATTCTTTCAATGACGTGGATTTTCTTTTTGCTTTCTAAATGATTTGTAGATCACTCACATAGATCCTGAAGAAGGGCTTATGCCCGAAACGTCGATTCTCCTGTTCCCTGGATGCTGCCTGACCTGCTGCGCTTTTCCAGCAACACATTTCCAACATAGATCCTGAGCCCAGGTTTCAGCACTGGATTGTACTCTGTTAGTGAATCAGTGTGCCAGAGCTTCAGCATCTCTGATCTAGACAAGGGAAAAATTAGTCCGACTTTAATCAATATCCAGCGATTCTTGGGAGAAAGTACATGTGCATTGTAAGATCCAAGTAGACCCTGATATTCCTGGAGGCCTTTGTGGCAGAATTGCCCACACCAGTCACTATTTAAGCAATAACATTGATCATTGACATAGTAGCATTTATAGAGATATAACAAAAATAAGTCCTTTAGAATCGTAAAATCCCTACAGTGTGGAAGCAGCCCACACCAACCCTCCGAAGAACATCCCACTCAGACTCACCCTCCTGTATCCCTGTAATCCTGTATTTCCTGTGGCTAACCCACCTAACCTATACATCACTGGACACTATGGCCAGTTTAGCACGGCCAATCCACCTAATGTGCACATCGTTGGACTGTGGGGGGAAGCACCCGGTAGAAACCCATGCAGACACGGGGAGAATATGCAAACTCCACACAGACAGTCATTCAAGGATAGAATTGAACCTGGGTCCCTAGTGCTGTGAGGCAGCAGTACTAATTACTGAGCCACCATGGTGCCCCAATTAGATAAGGAGGCAATTGGGAAGAATAAATGTATTCAAACAATGAGGGCTAAGGCTGTGACCATCTTAATGCAAAAGAGTGAATTTTTCTAGATTATTGGAAAAGCAGGTGGTTCAATTCGGCAAGAAGAACTTGCTTAGAAATGGTCAAATCATATAGGTGGTACCTCAGTAATCTTTGATGCAATTTTGTTGATTTTTACTTCAACTTTACAATAAAATAATTTTCTCATCTTTATCTTTGTGCTGAAAAGAGAAAGACTGGTATTTTCGTAAGTTCAAGGTTTTCAAAGGTACTTTGCGGCTCTTAGGCCATTTGGTCCTTTCAAACTTTATCAATTTCTCAAAGTGTAACACATTTGCTTTGGGAATTGTTTGTTATTCCAGTGTTCTAGCTTTCAGTGACTTAGAGTCATAGAGATGTACAACATGGAAACAGACATCTCGGTCCAACCCATCCCTGCCAGCTAGATATCCCAACCCAATCTAGTCCCACCTGCCAGCACCCAGCCCATATCCCTCCAAACCCTTCCTATTCATATACCCATCCAAATGCCTCTTAAATGTTGCAATTGTACCAGCCTCCACCACATCCTCTGGCAGCTCATTCCAGACACGTACCACCCTCTGTGTGGAAAAAGTTGCCCCTGAGATCTCTTTTATATCTTTCCCCTCTAGTTCTGGACTCCCCGACCCCAGGGAAAAGACTTTGTCTATTTATCCTATCCATGCCCCTCATAATTTTGTCAACCTCTATAAGGTCACCCTTCAGCCTTCAACACTACAGGGAAAACAGCCCCAGCCTGTTCAGCCTCTCCCTATAGCTCAAATCCTCCAACCCTGGCAACATCCTTGTAAATCTTTTCTGAACC
>NC_057719.1:74199970-74208802 GCF_004010195.1 Chiloscyllium plagiosum
CTTTCAAGGAGCTATGAACCTGCACTCCAAGGTGTCTTTGTTCAGCAACACTCCCTAGGACCTTACCATTAAGTGTATAAGTCCTGCTAAGATTTGCTTTCCCAAAATGCAGCACCTCGCATTTATCTGAATTAAACTCCATCTGCCACTTCTCAGCCCATTGGCCCATCTGGTGCAGATCCTGTTGTAATCTGAGGTAACCTTCTTCGCTGTCCACTACACCTCCAATTTTTCTGAACATAGACATGAACATTTGCAGTCTTGGCAATTTTCTCCCCTGACTAAACTGTCTTTTCAAGCAGGATAATCTGCACATGAGTCTTTCATTGAATATGTGAATCTTCCACAAAAGGTGTACATAAAATAGATCTGAATGTATGGATTCAGTTGTTTCGATGACATGTTCATTTCAGCTCAGACTGATTTTTATTTATTGAATAGCTTCATGAGTTGAAATGACATGTGGTCAGATAATAACTGTGAATATGTGATCAAGGATCCAGGGGTAGCTCAGTTGGCCCCCTCATGTCTGCTCCACCAGCCAAACGAGTTAATGGCTGATCTGATTATAACCTCAAATCCACATTCCTTGGTAAATTTTAACACGCTGTCCCATTACTGAGAATCTAGCAACCTCTGCCTTAAAAATATTCAAAAACTTGACTTCTAACCTTTCAGAAATAGACTTTGAAGGTACTCCACCCTCTGACAGAGGAAAACAAAATCACCTCATCTTTGTCTTAAATAGGAGTCACTGATTTTTATTCAGAAAAGAAAATAGCATCTCCACACCTATCGTGTTAGTAATGTGAAAGGCAAATCATGTTTAATCGATCTGTTGGAGTCTTTTGAGGAAGTAATGTGTTGCAGATAAAGGGGAACCAGTGGATATTCTGCATTTAGATTTCCAGTTGTCATTTGATGAAGTATCACATAAGTGTATTATAGATAATAAAAAGTAATATTGTAGGAAGGAGTATATATGAACCCCGACAGCATGAGGGGTAGTGGATAATGCATAACGTTACTATGTTGACTCTACCTGATCACCTTGAACTTATGTAAGTGCCCTGCTGTAAGTTCTGTAATAATAGCTAATAACATTTATCCTGTGACAGATGTTAAGCTGACTGACTTGGAGTTTCCTGCTTTCTAGACACACTCTGTTTGAGTATAGGAATTGCAGTTGGTATTTTCCAATATAATGGGACCTTGCCTAAATCAAGGCAGATATAGAAATTTAAAGCCAATGCAGCAACTATCTCACTAGCCATTACTTTCAAGACCTTTGTATGAAGTCTATTAGGACCCTAGCACATGTCAACCCACAGTTCCAACAATTTACTCAGTACCACTTCCCAGATAATTGTAATCTTCTTGAGTTCTTTCCTCCCTTCTAGTTCATGACTTATAGGTGTTTATGTGATATTTCTTGTATCTTTGTCATGAAGACAAAATAACCTTCAACTCATCTGCCCTCTCTTTATTTTCCTTATCTATTCTCCAGATTCACTTCCTATTGGGCCTCACTTTTATAAACTTCATTTTCTTTAAACATTTAAGGAAACTTTTTTAAAAAATATTTCCATATAGAGCAACTGGTCTCAGGTCATCGTTTTGTTTTACATAAAGTTAAATACTTGTGAAGTAGTTATTGATGTGATGCACAGCCAATTTGAGCACAGTATGACTACAAAACATCAATGAGACAACAGAATGAGGAATATATCTCTCAGTCTCATTGAGAGAGAAACGTTGGTCCAGGACACTAGGGGAACTATCCAGGGCCTCTCCAGAAAGTACCGTGTGTACATCTACTGGAGAAGGAAGATGGCACCTCAAGTTAACTTGCTGTCCCAAAAGTCAGAACCTTTGTAAACACTGCTGTGTGATGTCAGCCTGGTTTGTGTTCAAGTCTCTGGAGTAGGGGCCCTGTACCCTTTTGATATTTGTGGATTTTTTGCTGCACTGCTGGAAAAACATCCTCAGTGTCATTTGAGTATCACTTGCCTTTATGCTCTTGAAAGCAACTATAGGTAAAGCAGAAGTGCCTGCAGCATTTCCTCAACATCCAGCAGCAAGTGCAAAATAAAAGCAAACTTTGACTATTATTGCAGTTGCATCCTGAGTGTCACATTCATAGTGAGGCAGAAGTTTGATTTTTGTCATTCAGCTGAAGCCTAAATGACCCAACGCATTTTCACAGAAGCTTCCCTCTAAAGCCAGGGACGGTTGGGCAGCTTCATGTCAGAAATGAGATTCATAGTTACATTGTTCAGACACTGATGCACATGCAAGTTTTAACGTATAGAATATGTATTCCAGAATTGTATTATAGGCAGTATATTGAAATTTACACAGCCAAGTAAGCAGTGTATCGTCCAAACTATTGCATACAGTTCGCGTCACCACATTAGCAAAAGGATATGGATGCTTTGGAGACGGTACATAAAATGTCTTAAAGTTTTTAATTCCAAGATCTCACATCAATTGTAATTTGTGATAAACCATTTGCCACATGAACCCACCACAAACCCGTAAAAGGGTATGCCTGGTATGGGGGATGTTGGCTATGAAGAAAGGTTGGACAGACTGGGTTTATTTACAGTGGACCGCAGGAGATTGAGGGTAGGGCGACCTGATAGAAGTTTATCAGATTGTGAACAGCTTGGATAGAGTGCAAAATATGAAGCTCCTCCCCAGGGTGGAGGGGTCAATTACAAACTGACAGAGGTTCAAACTGCAGGGATAGCAGGGGGTGGGGGTTTGGGGTTGGGGTTGGAGAGTTTAAAAGAGATGTGTGAGGCAGGTTTTTCACACAATGGGTGTTGAGTGTCTGGAATACACTGCCAAAGGAGGTGATGGAAGCAAACACAATAGTAGCATTCAAGGATACATGAATAGGAAAGGAATCAAGGGATACGGATCCTGTAAGCGGAAACAGTTTAATATGGAAGGGCAATATGTGTCATCACAGGCTTGGAGGGCTGAATGGCCTGTTCCTGCGCTGTATTGTTCTTTGTTCAAATCAAGACTAGCAGGGCTTTTGGACAAACCTTGCCTATCATAAATGGTTTTGCACCACCCGAAGTTTTAAAAAACAGACAAAATTATGCTTTGTGTACTGATATTTACAAACCTCACTTATCACTATTGTTCATATTGTAACTGTGTGCTTAACTAGAGATAGATCACAATTGTTTAGTGACCTCATTTTTAAAAGCAAAACTCTCTGAGGTATAAAATCTTAGCCCCTGTACAGTTAGTTGTCCCAGGCTGAATTGTTTCATACTGGCCGAAGAATGTTTTCATAAAGGTGACTGTTAACCTCTGTTTTTAATCACAGACGCAGTTTTTGAAAAATCCAGTTGACAGACAAACTGTGGTGTACATGGACTCTGCGCATGGAAACAAAATGCACAGTGTTAACAACTGCTGCAGAATGGATCTAATGACAGAAACAGATTCTCAGAGCAATGAGAAATACAGTGTGCGTGCTGAAAAACAAAGCAACAGCCAGCAAAACAAACTGCTTGGATAGAAACATGAAAAAAAAATTGGCTTATGAGCTGATGGAGTCTTGGCAGTAATTCAGAGATTGTGCTCCGTTCAGGAGCCTTGCTTCTTCTGGTTTCCATTATTTTATAAGTTAATGATTCCAGCTTGTTATTTGTGTATGATTCAGGTACTTGGAAAATAACAATTACTTTTGAAAACCATATGTCTTTATTGACTTTCCTGTTCATTTAAAATGCCCAAAAGAATTAAGAGAAACTTGCCAAAAGGAAAAAAAAAACACTGACAAAGACAGCAAACAAATACCAAACTCTTCAGTCACTCTGTATCCTGGGGTAGAATCTGGGAAAAGGCAGATTGCGATAGCATGAGGGAATGTCTTATGGTCATTTATTGTATCAATTTTATTCTGGGAGAGTTTAATCTAGTAATGCCTTCATTTACATTACCCCCAATGTTATCAAAATAGCATTTTCAAACTCTGGAAGAAATTTTGTTTGAAATTGGTATGTTTTGTTTAGATTGGAGGTGATAATGGAAAATATACATTAATATCCTAAGCTAAATGACTAATAGGGGAAGTAGTAGTAATTATCCTTGCGAAGGAGACACCTATAAACATTCTTTCCTTGTAAAACTTTCAGTTCGAAATTAGCAAAACAAATGACTCGGGAATCAAAAATCATTCTGGAATAGAGTGAGTCCTTTTATTCATCCTTCTGGATTTACATAGGTTAAAGATGATATCTTCAGTAAGTTTTGTGAAATAGAATTTCTCATCATCTGAAGGTCATAGTTAGTTGTACAAATTGATGAAAGAGGAAGTGAATGGTAGCAGAATAATCTGGTTTTGCTCCTAAAGCATTATCACGACAGAAAGATATATTTAACTGTAGTATTATTAATATTGCTGTTAACATTTGCTATGGCAGTGATTTAAATGTTGTGTCAAATCCTACACCTGTACTCTGTATATTTCATTGTATTGAATGTACCCACAATTTTTGTTTGTGGGCAGTTTGTCATTCCAGTTTTTAAAAAAAACAGAATTGAACTGAGAAACTGTAGCTGAGTGTGGCTAAAACAGAGCTCAGTATAAATGCCAAATGCAGGAAAAGCCAACATGAAAACATATTATTATCAACTTTAAGTGAAATATGTTATCTAATTCCTGAGGTAGAATGATACCCTGCTTGCACAGCCGCTAGGATAGAGGACCCATAAAGTGAAGAACAGTGCTAAAATATTTTCACGGCATGGTGATTAGGATGAGAGGGTGGGAAGGAGGTAGAAAAGAATTCAATGTAATTGAATGATGAAGAGGATGTACCTCCCTAAGCTGTTCAAGCTATACCTGGCTTAAAATTCAGGCTGAACCCAATTACAGGGTGCGAGATGTCCAAGATTGAGAATAAAATTTTAGTATTATTTTGAAGTGTCAAGCAAGGATGAATTGTCAAAACGACTTTAGCAGTTCAAAGTGAAATGCAGGGATTATGTTGGTAAGCTATGGCACTTTGTAGTCAATGTTACTAATAACATTAAGGATTTTAAGAGTAGCCCTATTGATACCAGGCTGTGAGCGTATGAATTCCTTTAAGTTGTAAGAAGTTTCAAGTATTTTTGTAGATACTTAGTTTGCGGATAATTGAGCAAAAGGGAGGAGAGTTTCTTAATTTATTTTTTCAAATAGCTTAATTTATTAATCTAAGTAGAATCTGTATAGAAGAATAGCAGAGGGCTTAAGGATTCTGTTTACTTCTAATTGTTACTGTTATCAGCAGTCCAATAAGTTGAGATGATGTGGCAGAACTCTTTGGTCATGCAGTTTTGCTGGCTGTTATGCTGAGATAAAATACTGTTGTCTTCTTTATATAACCTTCAAACAAGACCTATAAATCCTTTTGCTGTACTTTTTATGTAAGTTCTTAATGGATTTTTGTTTGTTTAACTCTTTGCAATTGAAACATCGAGATCTAAATTGCTTATTTATTTACATCAGTGTGTAGTAGCCCTTGTAAATACACATGGCTAGCAGCTGGGATGTAACAAGTAAAAAGCCTTTTACTCATTTCAATAAATTTTGTTCTGGAAGTCTTCTGCAGTAATATGTTTTCCGAACAATTATGAGATACCACTTGCAATGAAACCTTTCTGCCACCTCTTGTTGACAAGTTTAGAAGATGCTTCACCCTAGCCTCTGGATATTTAACAGTGAGAAAAGTACATTTCATTGTCAATTGCCTTGCTCTGCAAGATAAAAATGTGCTCCTTCACTATAAGTACAGAAAAGCAAAGCCTGAAGAGTTATCAAGTGCTTGATACACATTTCCCAATACACAATATTGAGGAAAAATTAGTGCTACCATGTAATTTTAAATGTAATCTGGCATATTTTGAAGTATGTTGCATTGTGAAGCATGTAACACATTTTAACACTTTTCCATCAATAATGGATTGTTAAAATAAATGGTCAATGTCCTTACACTCAAATTGTCAGCTTAGAAGTTCACTTCTTTTCCAGAACATTCCAGTTCCCTGGCATTTTCTATTTTTCTGCTCTGTTATTCTCTGCAAAAAAAGCTAGTGAAGACAAACTTAAGGTTGTAGAATTGAGCTCTTGTGTCACTGGTTTCAGCAGTGTAGGAGCAGTGGGAAAAATATGTACGTGACCTCTCCTGATAACTTACAACCTGACTGATGCTAATCATCATACTGTGGACCAGGGCACGGTTTGTTTCTTTCAAGGCTACTGTTGAGAGAATTTATGTCAACAGACTGAATGCAACAGCAAGCACTTTTCTGAATATTCCAGATATACTTGTTCGAATATATAGAATGCCTTGACAGCTTCCGTTGACAGTTGCTTTTCACAAGTCCCCTTGATATTTCTGATGGGTTCTCTTTTCACGTTTGTGAAATGCCCTTGACACTTAAGACAAGACAGGCCCTAGATAAAGGCAGGTGTGTCAAACATCTCAGCACCAGCTGAAGCTAATTGTCCCATGCTGTGACATTATAGTAAACATTTTCAATTACTAGGGGTCACAAGTTCAAGATGAGAGGGAAAATGTTTAAGGGAGATGTCCGTGGAAAGTTCTTTATGCAGAGGATGGTGGGTGCCAGCGAAGGTGGTAGAGGTGGGCACGACAGCATCCTTTAAGATGTATCCAGCCAGATACATTAATGGGTAGGGAGCAGAGGGATACAGATCCTTGGAAAATAGATGGCAGATTTAGATAAGGATCTGGATCGGCACAGGCTTGAAGGGCCAAGAGGCCTGTTCCTGTGCTGTGACTTTCTTTGTTCTGTATGAGTGGTATTTTCCTCTAACCGAATGCTGCCATAAAGCCAAAATGCAGTTTGCCTACCATGCCAATGAGCAATGTAATGTACGTATTTTAGTACCAGCTTGATGTCAGGCATTTGGGCTATAGAGTCCAGTGATGCTTAGACCACATCAAACAACTTTGACCATCCTCAAAGCGACCAACTTCCATGCTAACATTTCTGTTCCAATGAAGCTACAGGAACAGCTTCTAGGTCTCAATAGTAAACTCCATAACTTCAGAAACTGACCACATGATGTCTGTTCTCCATTTCTCTTAATTCTGTTCTATAGCCTTGTCTTCTTTCTGTCTTGTTTGTTTTGCTGTAAGTGGACAGGACCCATTCTTTTCCTTTCATGCCTTTAGTTTACAGTCTTTTGACATCTCTTTTTCTCTTTCTTCACTTTTGAACCAGGCCTCTACACCGTCTGTTCGCTTTACCCCTCTTCCACCTCAATTTTGCTAGATTGATCATTGGCTGGGTTAGATTTGTCCTTTTTTTGTGTGTGTCCAGGACGTACCTGGGCAATTTTCCATAATCAGAATTGTAGCTGTACTGGAACAGCTTGACTCGGGACAAAGCTAGTTCTGGAGCCTCGGTTCTTCAGTACTAATACCAGAATATTGTCAGAGTCCATAGTCGTTGCAGTATCCAAAAACTTCAGCCATCTCTTGATATCATGAGGGGTGCATTTAATTGTTTGGAGAGTGGAATCTGTGATTCTGGGAACCTCAGGAGGAGGTAGAGATGGATTCATCACTTTGACACTTCTGGCTGAAGATTGTTGTACATGCTTCAGCCTTGTCTTTCGCTCTGCCGAGAATGCGAAGAGAACAGCAACAGTTGAAAGTGAATGTTCTGGCCATACTAGAGCTCCATTTTGAAGCATACCATACAAGACAAATTGAATGAATATGTGACATTTGCAAGTCTTATTGTTTCTTTCTTTCTAGGTGGTGTCTTGGTCTCACCACCCTTTGAGGATGGGAATGTTTCTGGAGCTGCCTCCTCCATCCTCCATCATTAAATTGTCCACCACCATTCAAAAGTGGATGTGGCAGGACTATAGAGCCTGCTTCTGATCCATTTGTTGTAGGATCATCTGGTATTGTCTAATGTGTCTTCATTTGTTCAGCATGCAAGTTGTCCTATGTTGTAGTTTCATCAGGTTAACACCTTATTCTTAGGTATGCCTTGTGCTGCTCCCAGAATACCTTTCTTTAATCTCCTGTGAATCAGAGTGATTCCCCGCTAGGAGAGATTCTTGGTTAAGCATGAGATGGAAAGAACCCTGAAGTCACTACCATCATTACCCACAGGCAAGTAAATGTACATGCCACTCCCGGAGTGAAACCGTAATCACTAATACATTATACAACCTCTTTTCTGAAACTCACATGGAAGCTAAAGAGTTTTGAAAGCTGAGCTTCAGTACTGTTGAATTCAGAAACAAATTGTTATTGCCTGTGTTCTATACTGTTGTTATATATTCACATACTTCCCTGTCACAGGGTAACACACAGGTTCTCCAGACGTTCCCAACAGTACCCCTCCACCGACACTCTCATTCGTTTGGCCGAACTGGTCCTCACCCTTAACAATTTCTCCTTTGAATCCTCCCACTTCCTCCAGACCAAAGGGGTAGCCATGGGCACACGTATGGGCCCCAGCTATGCCTGTCTCTTTGTTGGCTACGTAGAGCAGTTGATCTTCCGTAAATACACCGGCACCACTCCCCTCCTCTTCCTCCGCTACATTGATGACTGCATTGGCGCCACCTCATGCTCCCGCGAGGAGGTTGAGCAATTCATCAACTTCACCAACACATTCCACCCTGACCTTAAATTTACCTGGACCATCTCCGACACCTGGCTCCCCTTCCTGGACCTCTCCATCTCCATCAGTGACGACAGACTTGACACTGACATTTTCTACAAACCCACCGACCCACAGCTACCTGGATTACACCTCGTCCCACCCTACCTC
>NC_057719.1:74209267-74225418 GCF_004010195.1 Chiloscyllium plagiosum
GAGGGTATGGAGGTGCTGGGCCTCCTCCACCGCCGCTCCCTCACCACCAGACGCCTGGAGGAAGGACGCCTCATCTTCCGCCTCGGAACACTTCAACCCCAGGGCATCAATGTGGATTTTAACAGTTTCCTCATTTCCCCTTCCCCCACCTCATCCTAGCTTCTAACCTCCAGCAACTCGATCCCTGACCTGTCCGGACTTGTCCGACCTGCCCAGCTCCTTTTCCACCTATCCACTCCACCCTCTCCTCCCTGACCTATCACCTTCATCTCCTTCCCCACTGACCTATTGTACTCTATGCCACTCTCTCCCCACCCCCCCCCTCCTCTAGCTTATCTCTCCACGCTTCAGGCTCTCTGCCTTTATTCCTGATGAAGGGCTTTTGCCCGAAACGTCGATTTTGTCTGTCCTCGGATGCTGCCTGAATTGCTGTGCTCTTCCAGCACCACTGATCCAGAACAGGGTAACACACAGGCATTCTGAGAGTTTGGCAACATTGTTAGTATTTTTGGACCCAGACAGTCATTTCCAAGGTAATTATTTGATTGTTTATGGCTGATCACTACAGTCTCACACCATTGGGTTCCTGTCACTGTAGTCCCAAACCTGTATTCCAATAAACAGTGCATAATAGCATTAGAGGTTGCAGCTGGGAAAAGACCAAATGAACTTATCTTTTAAAAAGGAACCAATTTAGCCAGGCTTTCTTGAATTAATGAATGAGTTTATTAATTATGACGTGAGGGAACATACAACACATTAGAAATAAGAGGTGAGTACAAAAGGTTAACAAAAATAAGGTTATCTGATAGGTCTCTGAACTGTTCATGCAGAGCAGATAATTTGAACGCTGCAATGGAAGTCATCGGTAGCATTGATACTGGTAGTTGACCAATCTGTTTCATGATTCTTAGTTTAGGAGATTTTGTAGTTCTGATTCTTTTTGACTGTAATTGTATTCCAGTTTTCAGGGTGAGAGAGTTCCTTTGTTACTTTGGCATCTTTTTGTCTGTCTGCAAACATCTTTACCTGCAACATAAGGGTCAGTAGGGATGGTTCTTTGACTGTGACCTTCACAGCATGCCAACACTCGAACCCAGGCTCGTACATCTAAGAACATTCAGTGTCACTGTAACACCAACCCAGTAGAGTTGAGACAGTCGTCTTAACCACTGTCCTGTGTACTCTTTAAAAGGAAAAAAATACAAAATGCATCTACAGTAAGAGAGATAATCTGCAGGGTGTTACCGTTGAGCAACTAGATGTTAGCCGCTCATTAACTTTGTCATCACAAGAGATAACAGCCCAGTCTGTTTTCACTTACCTCTCCCACTCTTTGAAGGTCTGCTATCCGAAGTTCCCTTTGCATCCGTAGGTGTGACATTCCATTGGACTCTGTCTCCAGACAGTCACTTAATTTGCACCCATAGCCATTACTGGTTGTATCAGCTCATTTTAAAAAAAAAACAGTTTAGAAACATGTTAGAAATGTCCCCTGTACTTTGGGGTCACAGGCAACAATAGATTTTACGGAGGGAGTTTACATGCGTCTTTTCAATATCAGGCATCTTCAGGCATTCACAAAGACACACTGAAATCTCTTCCATGAACAACAACTCACTGATGACTTCACGGTCCTGGTCAGTCAGACCTGCAACGTATAATGATATGTTTGTCCAAAGCAGCTCAATTCTTCACACTAAAGATCAGAAAACTGAAGTTCTGCATCATCTGCACCCCAAGAAACATCTAGACCAAGCATTGCAATTGAGGGAACTGAGCTGTATATGTGAAGCAATTTAAATTTTTGAGTAGCGTCATCTCGTTTGATCCCATGATAGACAAAAGGAATAGATTACAAGCTTTTGAAAGCAAACTACATTTGGCCAGTTTGATAAATAAGTGCAGAGAAACGACAGCCTTACATCACAGATCAAACGCTCAAAGTGCACAGATGCGCAGTCTAAACTATCACTCCATTTGGGGCTGAATTGAGAGTCCTGTACCACTGACGTATAGCCTTGTTAGAAAGATTCCTCCAATACGGCCTTCACAGGATCTTCAAGATAGTGGCAAAACCATGTCACAAACATTGAAACACTGACAACAGTCAACATGGCCAACTTAAGTCCATCTTCCTGCAAGGCCAGCTGTGTTGGGTAGGTTGTGCTGTTTGGAGAGCTGTCCACTTGCAAACAGATCAGAGGGAGTCCACCTAAGTGTTTCAGGATGTTCTGAAGACATCCCTTTCTGTGTGTCACATCTACCATCATTAGTGGGAAACACAGGCCACAGGTGGGTGACACCCCATCAGGAAGGAGAAAATTTACAGCATCATAGAGAAAAAGAGAATAATCGGTCCAGTTAGCCCCAGCAGTGACTGCACATTCACTTGCGCTGGCTGTGGGAGATTTTGTCAGTCATGGTGAGGCTTGATTAGCCAGCAGCAGACCTGAAACCAGTGAGTACAACTTCCCTAAAATCTTTGACCACGAAGAGAAAAATTGGTTGTATGTGAAGTGGTGAAGATAGTAATGACAGCAAGTGTCACCTCTTTCCATAACACGTACGGGATTTTCTTGGTGCTTAGTTCCTCCTTACAGGTAGTTCTTCTATAGCACAAATTGGTTATAATGCAGTTGATGAACCAATGACATTGTTTGCATAACGTGAACTTTCTGCTGGATGGGTACAGTGGGTTTTCCAGAGCGCAGTCCTCTACAGTGCGATTTCTATAATGTTTCCCATCATGTGATTTTCTATAGTTGCAGGGGAATATAACTGTCGCATTATAGCAGAACAACCTGTGCTTTTCTTTGCAAATAGCATACCTGCGTAGTCGTCCGAAAACTTTAGGAGCCGTTTCATCAGACGCAACCCCACCAACACCAGCAGCTTCTCCTTTTTGCCAGTCTTCAGAGGCTTGGGTTTGGACAATCTTTGAAAAACTTAGATGCCTAACCAGGAGCCTGGCTCTGGTGAAGCACCTTCATGAAAATCAGAACAGACAAGTCAAGCAAAACAATCCTTTCCAAATCTGCACTGGCATGAAGCAGGATGAGTGATGGCTTCTCGTCTCTACTGCACTGATTTTATTTTTGCTGTCTGTTCCTTTAAACAACTGCAGCATTTTACACCACAACCCACACAGTGTTTCTTTCTCCCACATTAGTGGGAAACTGGAAGGGAATGTGGAAACTGTTCCTGATTCACCCTACATTATAAAATTCAGCTGGAGAATGACAAGAAATGGAATAAGTGTCTGTTCTATGTGGGTGGACAGAATTCCTGCTGTGTATCAGATATGATTTGGAGATGCCGGTGTTGGACTGGGATGTACAAAGTTAAAAATCACACAACACCAGGATATAGTCCAACAGGTTTAATTGGAAGCACTAGCTTTCAGAGCGTCGCTCCTTCATCAGGTGATTGTGGTTGATGAAGGAGCGTCGCTCCAAAAGCTAGTGCTTCCAATTAAACCTGTTGGACTATAACCTGGTGTTGTGTGATTTTTAACTGTGTATCAGATAGGTAGAGTAAAATCCAACTCAGTGCTATTTGCAGTGCTGCTTTCAACTACAAAATAGGGTATCTTTTTATACATTAACTTCCTTTAAAACAAGAGCTGAGAAAATGACCATTGGAATTGACACTATTTTTTATTCTTTTGGTACAGGCTATGCTGCATTAACACAATTGTACATCACGTTTATTATCTCACATTAATTAACTTCATATGCTTTTTAATGTCTGCATAATGTTTTAGTTTCTGAAACTTAGTGAAAAGTTAATCGAAAATATTATTGCAGACAATGAGCAGCTCTTTTCCCAGTCTATCTAAAAGTATAGATATTTGGCTCTTTGGATTAATTTGGCAGGGCAGTAAATATATTCTTGTACAAGATACTGGGTACATATTTAGCCAAGAGGGATTCCACACACAAGGCCTCAGGTTGTTTAGCTTGGACACGGCAGACAAACCTTACCCTTCTAATAAGTCTGTCCAAAGATACATACAGTACAATATGCCTTTGGCAAAATAGACCTTGATCACCAAATCAATCCATCTACAATGCTCCACAATGGCCATGCAATGTTGGTAAGTTGCAAAACAGTTGTTCTTTTTCATTTTTTTACAGTCAAAATGCCACGATTACCTGGCAGTTGGGAACCGTTTTCATGTGGTTTCACACTGCCATCTAAAGGCCGAAACGGAAAAGAACACAAAATTGCTGGGTGCTGAAAGGAAACCCATGGACTGAAGAATATTTAACACTGTGGATATAAAGTCAAATAGGTGTGGTGCACATTAAACATTTCCACCAAAGAGCTAATCCACATATTCTGAAATTATTAATGTGTTTTATAAAATATAGGAAATCCCGATGGACAGTGGTGATGCAGGCTCGAAGGGCCAAATGACCTACTCCTGCTCCTATTTTCTGTTTCCACGTTTTGTGTTTGAACATACTCTGAATGTGAATTACTAGCTTGATCCAAATGGATAACTCTTCAGTTTGAGGGCACATGTTTTACAAACGTGATGGTCTTGTGTCCACCTTTTCCACAAAGACAGAGGAAACATAATTACTGGAGCCCATACCATTGTTCAACATGGGATACGTCATGACTGTCATTCGTCAGTGTGCCGAGCCCTGGCTGCACCTCAAGTCCTGAGTTCAATAACTTATATCAAGTATGTGGGTTCCTATGCTACTTTCCCGAGTATCAGGGAGCAAGAATTTCTCCATGCATCTTGTTGTTCTAGTGCAAGTGAGATGTTCCTGCAGAGAAACCATTAAATATTGTAAAATATGTGCTTTTCTTTATTTGAGAATTTTCACCATCAGTGGATGGATCTTTCTCTTTTGGCCTCAACCTGGGGTGTGGGGAGTACAGCACAGACAACAGGCAGCTGTACCCCACACCCTCAAACCTGAGAGACATGGGCAAGCTGGAAATTCCAGAACTATGAAATCTGACTATAAGAAGGAAAAGCTGAAAGTGTGTTGCACTCAGGAAGAAGGGCTGAAGAAGGGCTCATGCCTGAAACGTCGATTCTCCTGCTTCTTGGATGCTGCCTGACCTGCTCCGCTTTTCCAGCAACAAATTTTCAGCTCTGATCTCCAGCATCTGCAGTCCTCACTTTCTCCTATAAGAAAGAAAACACAGGAAGTTTGCAAAACCCTCTTGAGTTTACTCCAAACCTTGCAGTCTTTCTGACCCAATACACAATTTGACATTAACCTAAGGATGAGGAGAACACTTCTCCCATTGTGGTCTAAATCTCTGTTGCATTCAATGTTGAATTAACTAATATGACTGGGAAATCATATGATATTGTCAACCAGAGTCCAGATACAATCATCATCTTCTTGTCACCCTCCATATAAGTTCTGTCATGCACTTACACCTGTACTTAGAATCAATCACTAGAAATGTCAACACAGCTACATCTCTCCTGTAACTAAGCCTGCATTAATGTGGGATCACTTATACACCTGGCCTCCTCCTCCTGGTCTGTTTATTATGTTCTTTTGACTTGCACAGAAACGAAGTATACAGACCCAATTGTTCCTGACTCCCCTTCGCCATGCACCTAATCAAAAAAACGCATCAGAAACTGTCCCTATTTCTCATTGCTGCTCGTTTCAATATTGTGCACAGCCTGTATGTGAGTGCTGAATGTGGGTAATTAAAGTTAGGTACAAGAACTGGGAATCTGTCCCTGCCTTCAAAATAGGCATCAGCTTCAAGGTTCAGTTACATTCCAGACTGGCCTCTGAGCCTTTCACAAAGAGTGCATTTAGCAATATTGGTTTCCCTTGACCTTTCTTTTTCTTTGTTACAGTACCTTGTTGCCAACATGGAAGCAATCCATACTGATAGTTTTGTCATGTTAACTCTGCTTTCAAAGTGCTGCTATTTCCTTGTTTCTTAGCATTAAACATTAGATGCTGCTTTAACAACAGAAGTGTTGAGCAATGGATCTGGAAATGGCGACGTTCCTGTTGTGATTATGATCTTAATGTTCCCAAGCCTGTTGGTGGAGAGATAGTAAGTAGCGTCAAAGTGGTTAATGCCGGCAGCAATTGTCTTCAGGACAACAGTACATGCAAATGTTCAAGAGCTTCGGAACGAGGAGAATGTTAGACAATTTACATTTCATTACTGATACTATCTTTAGCATTTTCATAAACAGAGATTTTCTCTCCTTATCCAAATACTTATCTGTATGTCAATCAAGCCCGCAGCAGCTTAGACACAGCTGCCTGGAAAAAAGATTTATCTGAAATGGTGTTTCTTTACAGGACATAATGAGCTGAATCTTTTGTTATTTTGGTTCAGTGTGAGTTGGATATCTGACAACGAGTCAGGATACAAAAGGGAGATAGAGGGCTTGGTGACCTGGTGCAATGAGAACAACCTCTCTTAATGTCAGCAAAACTAAAGAATTGATCATTGACTTCAGAAAGAAAGGAGAACATGCCCCCATTTACATCAACAGAACTAAGGGTGAGTGGGTGGAGAGTGTCAAGTTCCAAGAGTGATAATAACCATCAACCTGTCCTGGACTTCCCACATAGCTGCAACTGTCAAGAAGGACAAAAACACCTCTTCTTCCTCAGGCGGCTCGGGAAACTTGGCATGTCTGAAAGAACCCTCACCAACTTCTACAGATGCACCATTGAAAGCAGTTGAATAATGGTCTGTTATGGCAACAGCTCTGCCCAGGACCGTAAGAAACTACAGAAGAAGGTTGTGCGCACATCCTTGGACTCCATTTACACAGTTTGTTGCCACGGAAAGGCTGCCAACATCATCAAAGACAAATCATACCCCAGGCAATGCTCTCCTATAACCTCTTCTGTCAGGCAGGAGATACAGAAGCTTGAACACATGCACCAGCAGGTTCAGGAACAGTTTCTTCCCAGCTGTTATTAGACTGATGAATGGACTCTTTTTAGTCTCAAATAATACTGATGATCTTGTGTAGTGCATGTTCTGTGCGATGTAACCTGTGTGCCTGTTTCTAAGTTTCTTTCACGCTATGACCTGTACGTCCTTGCTTACTATGATCTGCCTGTACTGCTTGTAAACAATAAATAAATGGAATGAAATAAATTGGTGGAATTTAGTGGAAGATTCTGTGGCTGTATTTTGCCAGACTCACCTTATTAATGGATGCTCGATACCTCGCCAGCGAGAACCGCATCTGATTTTCATGGTGAAACTCCCACTTACCAGAGATCCCAAAATTGGCTGGCATCTCTGGTGCCAGCCTTTGCACTCGGACAAGCTCTAACAGTCCAGGGCTGTCCCATACGGTTCCTGACAATTGCCTTGGGCTTGGGAGACAAGGGGAAATCACTGTATGGGGAGAGCTCTGGAGCTCCTGTTGAACGGGCTAGTGCAGAGGCGGACTTCATCTTCCCCCCTCTGGCACCACAAGGATGCCACAATACCAGACCATGCCAGCCTGGTCCAAGGTTTCCCACACCCACTACCGCCACCACCACTCAAGGTTAGAGCAGTCTCAGGCATCCAGAGAACACCTTTTATTGAACGACGAAGGTCGATGATTTTCTCCACTCTGTCAGTGTAAAGGCCATCGTTTCTCCCCGATACCTCACACTCACTCTATCGCTGTTACTGTATCCACCTCCCACCAAGTTGCATGCTCTATCACTCTCACTAATGCCTGCAACGTCTTCCGATTTGCCCTGACACAACCCAACCCCACTGATTCTATACACATCCTCTACGCACTTGGGAAGCCACCCCATCTGCCCCAGGTAATAGCTGTTCTACCCACTTTCATCCTCCATGAGTACTGCCTCTCTCTCCCTCTCTCTCTATCTCTCTCTCTCTCGTTCTCATTCCAAGAGGTAAACAGCCCACAATCAGGCAGAAGGAACTGATGGGTTGTGTACTGCTTTAGATTTGGCTTCTCACCCCTTATCAGCAGAAAATCCTGACTATGACTGCCCTGGGCAGGCCCCGGACTGCCATTGGAGGCCGCCCTTGGCTTCGTGTGCTGGGATCCCCTAAGTGAAGGCTGTTTCCCTGGATAGGAGTGAGGCCTGTTGACAACTGTGCCAACTTCCTAACTTTGTGTCTGCATTAGGTGGCACGTAAAGCAGCAGTAATATGAGGAGAAAGTGAGGACTGCAGATGCTGGAGCATCAAAGTCGACAAGTGTGGCACTGGAAAAGCACAGTGGGTGCGGAAGCATCCAAGGAACAGGAGAGTCGATGTTTTGGGCAGCCTGAAACGTCAACTCTCTTGCTCCTTGGATGCTGCCTGACCTGCTGTGCTCAGTAGTAATATGTGCCTCACATCTCTGGTTGTGGCAGCAATATAAGAAAAGGAAAGGTGAGACAATACAAAGCAGGAATGTGCGAACATCCATGTAGGCTCAGAGCGCGGGCACTATGACAACAAACAAAGAACCCGGAGATGTAACCTGGTTCAGTCCCTGAGCTGGGTGCTGTCCCTGAATGCCAAAAACATCCTTGCTGCAGCATTTCAACAATAATTTGTCAGTGCAGCCCGAGACAGATCATTGAAGTGCAGAGGCATCCTGTAAATGAATCAGTGATGTGCCATGAGGGTTCTGAGAAGCTGGTACATGTTGGATGCCAATATCTGTGCATGTGGCTTGTGCCCACGAAGCATGTCCAATGTGGAGGTCTTTTGGAGCAAGCACGCAGGTCAAATGTGGTTCCTGCTCCGGTTTCCAATGTTGCATTTTCCCAATGTCTAGTTTGCATGGTGAGTATAGTAGATCACGACCCACAGTGAATTGGACTGCCAACAAGGCACTTAACAAGCAATAATGAGTGGCAATTGGGAAGTCACCACTGCCTTGTGAGAATTTTGCCATGGCGCTGTATAAAAGCATGTAAGCTGTGCCAAGGTGATCTCTACGTCAAAATGGGGTTCATAGAACTCATCTCACGACAGCCCAAGTCACTCAGAGCCGGATAAGAGTGTGCCTTATGTCTTTTCAGATCCTGGAGAGGAAAATGAGAGGAAAGTGAGCCCCTTCATAAAACAATTCAATTTGATGCTGTCCTCTGCTCGAATGCTATTGAGTCTCATGATGGTACAAACTCCTTTCTGGTAGCAGTTGTCTATCTCCAATTGAGAGGCTTTCGAAATCAGCAGCCAGCTATATCACCTTGCCGACAAATAATGTGTGCTGCACCAAACTTGGGAGAGCAAGAATATGAAATGGAGGGAAAGGAATTGCCTGATCGCCTTTTGTAGGAGAAAAATCAGCTATAGATACTTTTAATGCAACCAACAGTGCATTTTGTTTTTACTGTTAAGTGTCAGAGCCTTGCAGTGAATCAGCCTAAAATATTTAACTGTACATGTCAATGCAGTGGGTCATTAAAAGCCTCTGGCTGTTGAGATTTTTCTTCCCCTTTTTTTCTGTTTTAGCAGGGAACTTAGAACCTCAAAGCCCTGAGCTCTCAAGTAACATATCCACCTACTACAGAGCAGATGGAACTAATGAGTGATTTTAGCTGTGGTATAGGATGGGAACATTAACACATTTGGACATATGTATCATGGACTCTTCAGTGTCACTAAGTTGCCTCTATGAAGGTAGCTCAATTTCAGGGACAAACATGCTTGAAATAGTGTTGAGAAGTCTGGGGTCTAAAAATTTGTTTTGCAAGAAGTTCTGCCAGATAATTCTCACTTTTGAACAGACTTAAAATTCTTAACTGGTACATTTTCTGGTGCTTGTGCAATTTCCTTTTAAATTGTTACATATTTACACCACAGTAACAGGGCATAGGGTTCAATAGGACCATTCTGTTGATGATACTGCGTACAAATCTCCTTCTACCCTTCGTTGTTTAACTTCAATGGTAGTCATGATAGTGTTGCCAGTGTTGTACTGGGGTATAACATCACCAGGTTACAGTCCCAACAGATTTAATTGGAAGTACTAGCTTTCGGAGTGCTGCTCCTTCATCAAGTGCTTCCAATTAAACCTGTTGGACTATAACCTGGTGTTGTGTGATTTTTAATTTCATTTAACTTCCTTCATGTATACGTCTATCCCTTTCACTTGCATGTGTTTAACTAACTTTAGTTAGAATGCATTTATGCTACTTTCCTCACTATGGCAACAAATTGCACATTCTAACAATTCTGTGCAGAAATTGCTCCTGGATTCCCATTAGGTTTATTAGTCACCATCTTCTAGTCACTAATAGTTGAATGCTGCTCTTGCCCACAAGGAGAAATATCTCTGCATCTACACAATCAACCTCTTTTATAGTCTTGAAGACGTTTATTAGGTCACCTCTCAGTGTTCTCTCTTCTAAAGAAACCTTTCCAAATAATTATAACCTCTCAATCCTGGTATCATTGTCGTAAAAATTTCTTGCACCCTCCACAGTGACCCCGTAAACATTCCCATCAATGGAAAGCGTGACTGTCACAGACGACCAAGTGTGACCTGACCAAGTATTGATTCAAATTTAACACAATTTCTCTATTTTTTGTCAGTTCTATTCTTATAGAAATGAACTTCAGGGCTTTGACTTTTTTTTAATGACCTTAACAACTTGCATCACTACATTCATCAATAGATGATGGACGAGCGCCATATGAAAATAATAGCTGGGTATTCGGAATGCCTTCCTTTTGCAGGGAATTAACTTCAATGCGGCATAGTGTGAATATATTTCTTATTTAGCTAATAGTGAAGGGCTGGAATGGAATTAATATATAGTTGTAGTCAGTCAGGCAGTACTTTGATTTACTGACCCAGACTAGTCTAATGACTCAGACACACAGCTGTGAGTTTTCTGAAGGTTTAATTGTAGGTTGGAGTTGTAAAGAAAGTCCAAAAGTTTCTTCCACTGTCATTTATTTTTCCACCAGTCCCTTTTATCTTCGCAGAATTAAAGCTCCACATGTGACCCCTTCTGAGTCAAGGCCGTCAAAAGCAAAGCCATGAATCATTAACTTACACGCTCAGTATCTCCAAAAGCATTTTTAATACCATTGTGAGACATGGTGCAAAAGCTCAGACTGGTTTCCTTTTCAGTACTCGGTTAAGCAAAGGAACGCCTTTCAGAAAGATTGGATTGAATGTAAAAGGGTATATTAGTGCTATGTTTAATTATGAGATGGAGGCAGAAGATGGTTGGGAATGAAAAGGCTTTGGTAGCAGGTTTAAAATAGCTGTCAAAGAAAAAGTGATATTCCTTCTGACTAAGGAAATTAAGCCCAAAGAAGCAAATTTTAGTTTTGAGATTTTACTCTGAATGTACTGCATGGCTTCACCATTATGAAGACGAATCCTATAAGATGATCAAAATCTCGCTTGACACTTCTCTGTTCAAAACTTTGGTATCTATAATCAGATTCGACAAACAAAGCCTGTCACTGTGTTTCAGATTCCTAAAACATACGTCCACAAGTGGCTTTGTCACTCTTGTGACCAGACAAATAATCACTGTCAGTCTGAAACTCAGCTTCTAAATCAGCTCATTCATTTAGTATGCATTGATATGCCGAAGGAAAGGCAAAGTAAAATACTGCAAATGATGGAAGTCTGAAATAAACATAGAAAACGTTGAAAATATCAGCAGGTCTGGCAGCATCTTTGGAGACAGAAGAAGATTTATGGGGCCAGATCTTCCTGGGTCAAATAGAATGTTTTAAATCAGTCAACTGTATCCCTTCACCCATCTACTACTCTACCCCTCTCCAACCTGTAACCCTCACCCACCTGGCTCCCTGCATCTCACTGATCTGGCATTCTACCCACCATCCACATGACACCCAGCATCCTCACCCACCTAAAGCCTACCATGTCTTGCACACTAATCTTTCTCTCAGTAGCTATGATAGTCGTTTCAACCATAAAATAATAACTGCTGCAAAAGGGGGGCATGGTTTCAGTGCCTTTCAACTGTTGTCAGTGCAGTTCGCTTTAACACACACTAAACACTTTGGCTAGAAGTCTCTAGTCTGAACATTCAGCTGGAAAACTCTTCCAAAGGTAAGTGGGCAACTGTTTACTGATCTGTATCAGAAACAGAGATTGTCACACAGATCAGAAGATTCTGTTCAATGTTTTGACAGATTTGCAAGATTAACTCATTTTGATCACCACCAAGAGAAGAAGTGTATATTTATATTGTGCCTTGTATGATATTATGATGCTCCAATGTATTTTATGGCCACTTATGTATTTTTGAAGTGTGATTTCTTTTGTATTATATGAAACACAGCAAACTAGTTTCACACGGCAAGTTCACACAAGCAGCAAAGTGATGAAACGTAGTTTACAACGAAGACATCTTAAGACAGAGAGGAGACTTTCTTTTTGGAATTCTCTTCCCCAGAAAACAGTGGAGACTCTCTCATTGAATCTATTAAAGAATGTGTTAAATAGATTTTTGATCGACAATAGAATCAAGAGATTCTGGGATTGGAAGAAGAAATTGTTGGAGACAATCAGAAAAGTGGAGCTGAGGCCACAACCAGACAGCCATGATCTTATTGAATCATGATCATGGGGCAAAATGGCCTACTCCTCCTATGTCCAATGTTCCTCTGATTATGACAAGAGCATTTACTTTCAGTGATGTTGAATAAGGGATAGCTATTGTCTAGCATACTGAATAGAACTCTCCTGCTCTACTTTTAAACATGGCCATGAGATCTTTCGCAACCACTGAGAAGATAATTAGGACTTTGATTTTATGTTCTTTCCGAAATATGTAATCGCTTAGTGTGCTGCATTCCCTCAGAACTTCAGCAAGTTCACTCTGAGCCTGATTTATGACCAAATTGGCTCTTTGTAGCCAATTAAACAGTTCAGTCAAATGGTGTAAATGTCCTTCCCAGGTTTGACTAGAAATAACCAATACATCAGTGTAAACCATGTATTTACATAGTTCTTCAATGACTTTATTGATTAATTAGCCATGATCTTATTGAATGGTACAGCATGATTGGCCTTTTGCTGGTGCATTTTCCATTCCAAATGATATAACATCCCATTGGCTAAAGTCCATCCATAAAAGTTGATAATGCTTTGGCTCTACCTATCAATGAAGTTGCCAATATCATATAAGCAAGATAATCATGGTGACAAATCATATATGTGTAATTCTTTCAATGCAGTCTGCCAGTCTTGGAGTAGCCACTTTTGTTATCATGTTGACTTTATGATAATATAGAATCTGTGATCTATCCACCTTCAGCTCCATCACAATAGGTGAGTTCCAACCACTACAACTTAATTTAATAAAGTCATCTTAATCTCTTCCCTCAACTGAGCTATTTATTTTGGATTGAGTCTATAAAGATGTTATTTTATAGGTAATACATCCCTAACATTAACATTGTGAACAGTTAGGGATGTTTCTCCCAGCCTGCTGAGTTGGTTGATCGGCCATTGAGTTGGACGATCAGCCATGATCATGATAAATGGCAGAGCAGGCTCGAAGGGCCGAATGGCCTCATCCTGTTCCTTTCTTCTATGCCTATGTCTATAAATTAATTTGTGATTTTGTAATAGCCTTTCTAAGACACTTTGATAGTTTTCTGAAAGATAAAATACTATGCTACATAACCTTGTAAGTTTCCCTGTATGTTACAATTTGATTTTCAATTTCTGATTAATTCTCCAATCATTCTGATCATTTTGTTTCACTCCTTATTTCTTTCACTACTGTAAATATACTTTTCTCCTGAGTCTTCTCCCTGCAACAATATATCTTTAACGTACTGGCACGGTGGCTCAGTGGTTAGCACTGCTGCCTCACATTGCCAGGGACCTGGTTTTGATTCAACCCTCAGCTGATTGTCAATGTGGAGTTCACACATTCTCCATGTGCCTTCATGGGTTTACTCCAGTTGCTCCAGTTTCCTCCTACCTGTGCAGGTTAGGTGGATTGGTCATGCTAAATTGTCCATCGTGTCCAGGAATGTGTAGGTTATATGGATTAGCCATCGGAAATGCAGGGTTATAGGGATGGGGTAGTCTGAGTGGGATGCTCTTTGGAAGGTCATTATGGGCTCGATGGGCCAAATGGCCTGATTCCACACTGTAAGGAGTCTGTGATTCTGTGATATTAACAATGCACACTCGCTGATTCTTTCTCCTGACTGGAGTGTTCACTATATAACTTTAATCATTGAATTTCTTTTTGGTTTGATAAGGTCTGGTGAACCTCACTTTAAATTGTTCCCCAGGGACAAGTAACAGCACTAACACTTTGTCTTCAGCAATATAATATCGACTCTTGGCCTTTCCATCTGCTCGAGATTGTATTGTTTGTTGAGCATTATTAAATACTACTCGGCCACCTCACATGCTTTGGTCAGTTTCTTTCTGAAATTTAAAACATATGCTAGAAATTAGTCTCTGAGATTTAGTTTACCAATGTTTTTTGTGTCAATTTAAGAAGTGTCTTCACCTCATGTCTTATTATTAACTGAAAAGGACTGAAGCCCATGGATTAATTAGAAGCATTCCTAATGACAAAGAGCAACAAAAATATTCCCCTATCCCAATTATTAGGACAGAGAACATTCTTGACAATAAGCTCTAATTATGGTCTTCAACATTTGATTCCATCTTTCTAATGTATCTTGAGATTCTGTGTGATTAGCAGCAAATGTAAATCATTTCAATAGACAATAGTCTAATCCTTTAATAATCTTATACGTCTCAAACAGATCCCTTCTCAATCTTCTAAACTCAAGGGTATACAAGCCTAGTCACTCCAGTCTTTCAGCATAAGGTAGCCCTGCCATTCCAGGAATTGACCTCGTGAACCTACGCTGCACTCCCTCAATAGTCAGAATGTGTTTCCTCAAATTTGGAGACCAGAACTGCACACAATTCTCCAGGTGTGGTCTCACCAGGACCCTGTACAGCTGCAGAAGAACGTCTTTGCTTCTATACTCAATCCCTCTTGTTAGGAAGGCCAGCATGCTATTAGCCTTCTTCATTACCTGCTGTACCTGCATGCTTACCTTCATTGTCTGGTGTACAAGAACACCCAGATCTCTTTGTACTGCCCCTTTACCTAAATTGATTCCATTTAGGTAGTAATCTGCCTTCCTGTTCTTGCCACCAAAGTGGATAACTATACATTTATCCACATTAAACTGCATCTGCCATGCATCTGACCACTCACCTAACCTGTCCAGGTCACCCTGTAATCTCCTAACATCCTCCTCACATTTCACCCTGCCACTGAGCTTTGTATCATCAGCAAATTTGCTAATGTTATTACTAATACCATCTTCTATATCATTAATATATATTGTAAAAAGCTGCAGTCCCAGCCCTGATCCCTGCGGTACCCCACTGTTCACCGCCTGCCATTCCAAAATGGAGCCGTTTATCACTACTCTTTGTTTCCTGTCAGCCAACCAAGTTTCAATCCAAGTTAGTTCTTTGCCCCCAATACCATGCGCCCTAATTTTGCTCAAGCAGTACTCTGCAGTCAACACCCTGCTCCCAGACCGTGATGGAGCCGTTTATCACTACTCTTTGTTTCCTGTCAGCCAACCAGGTTTCAATCCAAGTTAGTTCTTTGCCCCCAATACCATGCACCCTAATTTTGCTCACTAACCTCCATTGTGGGACTTCATCAAAAGTTTTCTGAAAGTCCAGGTACACTACATCTATTGGATCTCCCTCGTCCATCTTCAGAGTTACATCCTCAAAAAATTCCAGAAGATTAGTCAAGCATGATTTCCCCTTCATAAATCCATGCTGACTCTGACCTATCCTGTTACTACTATCCAGATGTGTCATAATTTCATCCTTTATAATAGACTCCAGCATCTTTCCCACCACTGAGCTCAAACTAACTGGTCTATAATTTCCTGCTTTCCCTCTCCCACCTTTCTTAAAAAGTGGTACAACATTAGCCACCCTCCAATCCGCAGGAACTGATCCCGAATCTATCAAACTCTGGAAAATAATCACCAATGCATCCACGATTTCTCGAGCCACCTCCTTCAGTACCCTGGGATGGAAACCATCAGGCCCCGGGGACTTATCAACCTTCAGACCTAACAGTCTCTCCAACACCAAATCCTGGCAAATATAAATTCCCTTAAGTTCAGGTCCCTCAGCCACTGTTACC
>NC_057719.1:74227226-74234392 GCF_004010195.1 Chiloscyllium plagiosum
AGCTGTGTTGCAGTAGCAAACCTGCCTGCCAGAATGCTGGTCCCCAACCTATTAAGGTGCAAACCGTCTCTCTTGTATAATTTATGCTTACCACAAAACATACCCCAGTGATCCAAGAATTTAAATCCTTGCTTCCTGCACCAGTTCCCCAGCCACATGTTCAAGTCCATTATCTCCCTGTTTCTGGCCTCACCAGCCCGAGGAACTGAAGCAAACCGGAGATAACCACCCTGGACGTCCTGCTTTTCAACCTTCTTCCTAGTTCTCCGAAGTCCCGCTGTAGTATGTTCCTCCTCTTCTTCCCGACATCATTTGTGCCGACATGTACCACCACCTCTGGCCTTTCACCTTCGTCCTTGAGGATTTCCTGCACTCTGTCTGTGATGTCTTTAACCCTGGCAACACACCATCCTTAAGTCCCGTCTGCTGCCACAAAAACGCCGGTCAGTTCCTCTGTGCGATGACCGACTCTTCCGCTCTGCCTCCACGCCAACTTTTGATTGACAGACTTGGCCGCCTCGCGGACTGGCCGTGTCATCTGTCTCTACTGTTTCCAAAAGATTCAACTTGTTCCTGACAGGTACTTCCCCTGGGGTCTCTTGCACCTGTCTCCTCTCTGCCTTCCTCATCGTCTGCTTTCTTCTGGTATGGTCGGTGTAATAACCTCGCTGAAGGTCTTGTCCAGAAAGATCTCGTTCTCTCGGATGAGCCTAAGGTCCTCGAATCATCATTATTTCTTTGAATATTTGGGATATAGGGCACATTAGCTCAATGGTTAGTTGCCTCACGGCACAGGGACCTGGATCCAATTCCAGCCTGGGCAATTGTCTGTGTGGAGTTTATACTTTGTCACTGTGTCTGCATGGGTATTTTTATCCTGTGATTTCCTAATGCCTAAGTAACCTGCCATTGGTACAATTTAAATACCATACTCAGATGACATTACGACTTATAGAGTCATAGAGCCATACAGCACAGAAACAGACCCTTCGGTCCAACAAGTCCATGCAAACAATAATCCCAAACTAAATTAATTGCACCTGCCTGCACTTGGCCCAATATCCCTCTCAACATTTCTTATTTATGTACTTCTCTAAATATCTTTTAAAAGATATAATTGTATCGCATCCATCACTTCCTCTGCAAGTTCATTCCACACATGAACCACTCTCAGTGTAAAAAGGATTTCCCCTCATGTCTTTTTCAAACTCTTTCTCCTCTTACCTTAAAAATATGCCCCAACTCTTGAAATTCCCCACCTAAGGGAAAAGCCACCTGACATTCACCTTATCTATCCCCCTTATTATTTTATAAACCTCTATAAGGTCACCCCTCAACCACCTATGCTGCAGTGAAAAAGTCCCAACCTATCCAGCCTCTCCTTATAACTCAAACCTTCCATTCCTGGCATTTTCCTGGTAAATCTTTCTGAACCCTCTCTTGATTGTAAACTTCCTATAACAGAGCAACCATAGCTGGTCACAGTACTTCAAAAGAGACCTCATCGCTGTCCTGTATAACCTCAACACAATGTCCTAACTCCTATACTCAAAGGTCGAAGCAATGAAGGCAAGTGTGCTAACTGTCTTCTTATTCACCCTATCTATATGTGTTGCAAATTTCAAAGAATTATGTACCTGAGCCCCTAAGTCTCTCTGTTCTACAACACTACCCAAGACCCAACTTTTAATTGTATAAGATCTGCCCATGTTTGTTTGACCAAAATGCAATACCTTGCATTTATCCAAATTAAACCTGATGCACATTCCACATTGGTTGGTATTTGAGATGGTCTCCCTTTCCTCATTAATATTTTGCCTTTCAAGTAACAACATTCAGGCACTGATTCTGATTCAGTTTTTGAGTAGGCCATTTGGTATTACTCTTTCAATTCATTATCCACTCATTGCATTTTCATTAAAGAAGATTGAATAAACGTGTCAGCATCATTCTCTTTACCTGCATCCCTTTTATTTAAATTTTGGAAAATTATATCCAACAACTGAATTTTCAAGCTATCTCATTGTTTTGTAGACTCTTCCTCTTCCTGCCTAAATCTATGGGTCTGAGATCAAGTCTCAACACAGCCAGGATGTTCCTGCTGTAACATCTCAGCTTTTTACTTATTTCCACTGGCCATTTCACCACCTTCACCATAAGTCCAGTATTGTTGAACCCCGTCATTTCCAATGATTAAAATCAATTCTTTCTATAAGAATTTGTTTCTCTAGTCCAACTGTGTTTTGTTTTCATTTACTAGGTTAATCTTTAATCAAATTCTGTAACTAGTTTTTAACCTCCATGTATATCTCCAATTAATATTTTCTTCTTTATTAACCCGTCAGACAATTGGTATCATTAGTAAGCAGAAGTTTTCAACTTGTTCCATTGTCTTTCTAATCTTGAATAGTCATGATTTGGAGACACCGGTGTTGGACTGGGGTGTACAAAGTTAAAAATCACACAACACCAGGTAATAGTCCAACAGGTTTAATTGGAAGCACTAGCTTTCGGAGCGCTGCTCCTTCATCAGGTGGTTGTGGAGTATAAGAACGTAAGACACAGAATTTATAGCAAAAGTTTACAGTATGATGTAACTGAAATTATACATTGAAAAATACCTTGATTGTTTGTTCAGTCTCTCATCTCTTAGAATGACCATGCTGGTTTCAGTTCTTTCATATATAAATTCCGAAACTTCTTTTTTAAAGTTCCATTTCCAAGTGAACTTTAACAATAGGTGTCATGTCGTCTCAGATAATGCATTGAATGTGTGAGGTGCCCTGTGTGAGTGTGCCCTAATGTTCAGACTGATTCTATTTCTAAAAAAAGAGATTTACAGAATCTTACATGGATTCATGCAGGTTTTGAGCAAACTAAAATATAATTCTGCAATCACAAATTCACCCACAAACTTATATGTGTGTGCCTGTGTGTGCATGTGGGTTTGTGTGAGGGGATATGAGTGTCTGTGAGAGAGTGTGTGTATGTGTACGTGTGTGAGTGTAAAGGGGTATAAGCCTGTGAGTGGGTGCATGTGTGGGTGTGTACGTGTGAGTGTATGAGAGAAGCATCTCCTCTTTATGAGATCCTGCTTTTACTTCTACCGTTAATTTATCTGCTAATTCTCTCAATTTAGCCTTTGTCAAAAATGTCAACTAATTCGCTGTTATGTCTTCTACTTCCAGAAATCTCCTAGCAGCATTCAAACCGATTTTCAAAATTTGCGCAATCACCACAACACAGCCATTCCCATCATGCACCAGTTTCTTTAAGAGACATAGTCCACCCCACCCCCCCAATGCCTTAGATTCAATGAATTCTGATCCCAGCAAGAGCCACCACTTGTTATGAACCCAGCAGATGTTACTCCTGGACAGCTCAGATCTCAAAATGAAATCTGGCTTTTTGCACTGAAATGTAAGCACATAGAGCAATAGGATCATACAGTATGGAAACATACCCTTTGGTCCAACCAGTTCATGCTGAACATAATCCCAGACAAAACTAGTCCCATCTGCCTGCTTCTGGCACATATCCCTCCAAACAGTTCTATTCATATACCTATCCAAATCACATTTCAATTGTACCCACATCCACCACCTCCTCAGGAAGATCATGTGAACCACCCTCTGTGTAAAAAAAATTGCCCATCATGTCTTTTTTAAAATCTCTCTCCTCTCACCTTAAAAATGTGCCCTTAGTCTTCATATTGCCCATCCTAGAGAAAAGACAACCACCATTAACTCAGTCTAGTCTGCTCAGTATTTTACAAACCTCTATAAAGTTCACCCCTCAACCTCCTACGCCCCAGCGAAAAAAAGTCCCAGTCTTTCTTTATAACTCAAACTTTCTCATACCAAAGCAATTTTGGTTTTAATAAAAAAAAGAGGTTTATTACACAACGTTTTTTAAAAAAAACCAAGCTCTTTACACATAACACATTCTGAAAGGTTTCAAAACATGTGACAAAAGAAATCCTACCTACTGCCCAACACCATCACTTAATAGTTTTTTAGATTAGATTCCCTACAGTATGGGAATAGGCCCTTTGGCCCAACAAGTCCACACCGACCCTCTCAAGAGTAACCCACCCAGACCCTAATGCATCTGACACTATGGGCAATTTAGCTTGGCCAGTTTCCTAACCTGCACAAATCAAAATCCAGATAAATTGTCTGCAGCCAACAAATCTCTAAGTTTGACCCATTTGTTTCTTCTCAGTGAGGTGCTATAAGATTCAGCTCTGCCTTTCCCTCTCTTGAGAAGTTGCCAGACCTGCTGTGGCTAGCAGCACTCCCTGACTTCAGTATTCTATCTGTGCCTGAGCTAGCTACTAGCTGTTTTCCTGATGAAGGGCTTTTGCCCGAAACGTCGATTTCGAAGCTCCTTGGATGCTGCCTGAACTGCTGTGCTCTTCCAGCACCACTGATCCAGAAACTAGCTGTGACATGATGGATTGCTCACATCACCTGGGACTTGCTGCGGGCTGCGTTTGCACGAGGCGGCCGCAGGGAGCCGCTGTGTCCAAGGGGTCAGGGAGGGGTCACGCACATGCTCAGAAGAGAGGATGATGTTGACGGGGAGCCTCCGCCGGGTTGTGTCCCTGTACCCCCGGGCCGGGCTCCCGCTCCCCCTGTATCCCCGGGCCGGTATGTCCGTCTCCATCCAGCTCCAGCCCAGCCCCCGGTGCCTGTTCGATGAGCCGCTCGAGGTGAGAGTGAGCGGCCTCTCCCCGCTCCAACAGGTCACCCTCAAGGCTTGGCTCCGCGACGAGAAGGAGCAGCTTTTCCATTCGGCCGCTTTCTACACGGCGGACCCCCGCGGGCAGCTCGACCTGGCTCACTCCCCCTCCCTGGGGGGACACTACACCGGCGTCCAGCCCATGGGCCTCTTCTGGTCGCTCAGCCCCGTCACTCCGTTCACTCGCCTGGTCAAGAGGGACGTCGCCACTTCTCCCCTGTCCGTCCACATCGAGATCTTTGAGGGACACTGGAGCCTCGGGCAGCTCCCAGCGCAGCCTCTGGCCACCGCCATCAATCAGCGCTGGTTCATGAAGGAAGGGCTGCTCAGGATCCCAGTCAGAGAAGGCAGGATCCGAGGGACACTCTTCATCCCACCCGGTGAGGCAGTAGATCCTGTGTAGCCCCCCTCCTCCCAGGTTTGAGGCTAATAAAGTCATAAGAGATGTACAGCACGGAAACAGACCCTTCGGTCCAACTCGTCCATGCCGTCCAGATATCTAACCTACTGTAATCGCGTTTGTCCGCACTTGGTCCGTATCCCTCTAAACCTTTCTTATTCAACTAATCCTGATGAAGGGCTCTTGCCTGAAACATCGACTGTCCTGCTCCTTGGATGCTGCCTGACCTGCTGTGCTTTTCCAGCACCACACTCGTGACCCTGATCTCCAGCATCTGCAGTAATCACTTTCTCCTTCCTATTAATATTCCCATCCAGATGCTTTTAAATGCTGTAATTGTACCAACCACCTCCACTTCTGGCAGCTCATTCCATACAGTCACTCTGTGTGAAAAGGTTTCCCTTTTGGTCCCTTTTATATTTTTCCCCTCTCACCCTAAACCTCTGCCCTCTAGTTCTGGACTCCCCCACCCCATAGAAAAGACCTTGTCTGTTTATCGTATCCATGCCCCTCATGATTTTGTAAACCTCTATAAGGTTACTCCTCAGCCTCCAACACTCTCTATAGCTCAAATCCTCCAACCCTGGCAGCATCAATGTAAATCTTTTCTGAAGCCTTTCAGGTTTCACAACATTCTTCTGATAGGAAGGAGACAAGAATTGCACACGGTGTTCCAAAAGTGGCTTAACCAATGTCTTGTTAGCAGCAACATGACCTCCCAACTCCTATTCACTATCCTATCTACCTGCGACTCTACTTTCAAGAAACTATGAACCTGTACTCCAAGGTTCTCTTTGTTCAGCAACACTTCTTTGTTCTTCGCATCTGTACAGATCTGTCAAAGATTGTTTGATTCGATCGCTGTGATTTTTTTTGTTGTTGTGTAATCTTGTTTGCAGAAAGTGAGCTGACCTGAAGTTACTGTTTAGCACAACAGTATTTACATTTACGTTTGGTATTGATTGTTCTGCTTGGCACATTGTCCTCTATGGATGAAGATTGCTTTTAGTTTTATTCATTTTGAATTTGCTGAGAAGTCATGACAACTAAGACAGTTCAATGACTGAACTATGTAATAGAGTTACAACATTGGCATTTGACAGAGAATGTAGAAAATTGCCTGGGTATGTACTTGCCACAGAACAGGACATATTCAAAGTGGCCAATTTTCAACTCATCAGTCTCGTCTTAAGCCTTAAAGGGATGGCAGCTGCTGTCACGTTCCAATTACATAATAATAACCTGCTCGGTTGGGTTCCACTCAGTTCCAGAAGTCAATATTGTCTTGGTGAAATAGCTTCAGAAGAGCTGCATTCCAGAGATTAAATAAAAGTATTTTTAAAAAACTATAGAATGGCACATGCTAGGAATCTCAAACAAAAACAGAAATTGCTAGAAAACTCAGCAAGTCAGGCAGCATCTGTGAAGAGAAAATAGAATTAATGTTTCAGGCCCAGTGACCCTTCTTCAGAACTGAAGTAGGAGTAACTGCCCAGAGCATCAGGAATTGGGTTTATGGAACATGTGGTGTTGCCTTGACGACACCACCTACCTTGTAAAATGGTTGTGGATGTTGAAGGCCACTAATCTCAGCCCGGGTCTCGTTGCAGCTCTTCAGGGGAACGTCCAAGGCGCAATCATCTTGAGCAAATTCATTCATGACATAAACATGGGCTAATAAAAGGTAAATAGTACTTCTGTCACAAAAGTGTAAAACGGTACATATGTTCCCTTCACATTCAACTACCACGGCTGAATTCCGCTATAATCAATATCCTGAGTGTTACCACTGATCAGAAATTGAACTGGATCAGCCATATAAACACTGACTAGTTAGAAGCAAAATACTGCAGAAATTCTGAAAAGTCATATTGGATTTGGAAATGTTAAGTTGAAAAGTGTGGTGCTGGAGAAGCGCAGCAGGCCAGGCAGCATCTGAGGAGCAGAAAAATCGCGTTTCGGGCATAAGCCCTTCTTCAGGAATGAGGTTGGTGTGCCAAGCGGGCTGAGATAAGAGGTGGTG